>NW_027106983.1:954915-970920 GCF_000696795.3 Halyomorpha halys
ATATACATATATAAGAGCTCACAGTACTAGTTCAGAAAATAGTCGGGCTTGTTTATTTTTATCCTACCTGGTAGCAGTGCCTGTAAAATTAAAATCCTGGTAGCTATAATATGATAACAGAATCTTTTTTAAATACATTTCACTATAGGTTTTAGAGGTATGATCTACTTGTCTCTGCTGAAGGAAAAATTAATTTTCTGTGTGACATTTGTATTGTGTGCTGTTTTGACATGAAAATGTTACAAAATGGGATGAAGCCAAAATAATCAATAATACCCACATCAAATTTATTAATTTATTCTTTATCACTTTCAGTTGTATACAGGATTCTGATGTAATCATTACTGCATTTATAGCTTATGGCGAATAATATTTGGAATTGTAAATTACTTTTCTGAATAAGGATGTTTATCTATGAAAAATAAGAAGAGTTTCAAAGATTTATAAATTCAAAAACCTCTGCATAAATATTTCACAATAATACATAGATAAAAAAATTTCAAGTTTATGATGGGCATATTTATTTTATTTTATTGGCATAACTGGTCTTCAAAAACCAGGGTCTTTCTTTTCACCTTCTTCCACTCTCTCCTGTCCCATCCACGTTTCCACAATTTTCTGGTTTCCAACCTCTTCAGGGTGCCCTTCACCTCATACAACAAACTCAGACCTGGTATTCCTTTACCAATTCTTCCAGATTCAGGTCCTCAAACAGATGCTTGGGAATTGATTCTCAGGCTATACATACCACATGAACCAACCATCTGATCTAGCTTCTTCTCATGATTCTATCACTAAATCTGGTCTTGTATACAAGACTTTGCACACTTCCTTTCTGATACTTTAGATATTACCCAGGTCTCAGAATGAATATTTTAATTTCCTCATACACAATAATCTTGAACCTCTGTGAAACAGCTCTCTTATTCAGTATTTTTCAAATAGGCATAATAATATGTAACACCCTCTTGTTCTATTTGTATTTGGACCTGGTTTCTTTAATTCTTCCATTCTTATACTATGATACATTTGTTTAAAATCTATAAAAAGATGGTGTAAATATACTCAGTACTTTTCCAACATTTGCCTCTAAATAAAATATGATATTTAGTTGTTCTACCTGATATAAAACCACACTGGTATTCACCCAAGATCATTTTTGACCAAAACTGAACTTTTTTTTATAATTCAGCAGAATTTCAAAAACTTTAGGTGACTTACTTAGCAAAGGTATGCTTTTATGATTGTCGCCATTTGTTTACTTTTCATTTATTTAAATGGCAAATATAATAGTCCATTCCTTTGACATGTTCTGTAATCCCAATCTCCAGTATTAGGTTGTAAATCTATTTTAGTAAAGTTTCTCCATAATTCTTCACTAATAACAATTTTTGCATCTACGCTATTACCATAAGACCAGGACTTCTATAATTTTTCAGGGCACCCATCACTCAACAAAATTTTCTTGATTTTTTATCTTGTTCCAAATTATTGTTCTTGAGGATTTCATCCTATCTAACTCTGGGAAAGTTTCACACTACATGTAGTTTAATGGATGATGTAATTTTATTAAAAAAAGTAATAATTTTATTTTTGTTGTAATCTAAACAACATAATTTTTTTTCTGATTAAGATTAAAAAGTAAATGAAACTTTTAAAATTATACATTCTAAATGGTTAATCTTTTAAGTGAACTTCTTGATAAAATTACGATAAAATAAATACATCAGTATTCCAAGAGCTTAGGAGGTAAGCTCAGGTAGGGGTACCTGATTGCTTACATTGATTGTATTGCTGGTAGACAGGGTGATCAGTACTAAAGGTAGATACTTATTGTACAGCTAAGTCAACTCAAAAAGCCTCTGTCAGGCCACAGCCTTTATCTTGACAAATTTCACTAATTTTCTGAGAGGGGAACTATTTATTTTCGTTCACTAGCCAAAATTTGGACTGGGATTATTCAATATAGAAAGCCAGTGCTCTACCCACTAGGCTAGCTTGTTTCCCAATAAAATTACAATGACTTAGGAAGGTTTATTGCATAATTCAATTTTAAGTAATGTTTAATTATGAATTTTATATCCAAAATAAAATGTCTCAGAATAAAGATTATAAAATGAGAAACTGAAGGTTATACAACATATCTATCAGTTGGGGATAGAGAAATGAGGACATAGTTTATAGATTCTATGTGTGCCAAATACTGACTAACTTCTAAAATTTTGCTATAAGACAGGCTGTCACAGAAAGAATTGAACCCAATTATACTTAATTCAGTAAGTATAAAAGATGATGCAATAAGATTTCAAGCCACAGTGTATATTCATTCAATAAATTGCTATGCAATTAAAAAGATTTTTATTGAAACATTTTGAGTGGTCAAAACTAAAACTAATTTTAAACATCTAGTACATGCCAAAAATGACACCAGAATGAAATCCCCAAATAAATTGTTCAACAAATACTTTTTAATTTGAAATAACCAATTTTCATAAAAATTATTTTCTAATTTTGACAATTAAATATAAAATTATTAAGTATGCTGATGCTGTCATCAGATCAGCAGACTTTTTCTAATCTAACGCCACTCCAACACTTCAGCTAGTCTAACGCTCATGTTAGAACATGTTACAGGGGCTGAGTAGACTTTGACCCATCAGATTTTAATGCTCAAAGATATTTGAGACATAGGATTAAATGATTTTTTATAATAAATTATTACTTCAAACTTTAAATTTTGAAGGTAAACACATACATACTTTGTTGAGATTTATGTGTCCTATTTTGAGTTTTCATTTATATGTGTTAATACATATTATGTTTGTATAGTGCATATTATATTATGGTTGATTTACCAATATGTGGATATATATTTTGTATTTTTGTTTCAGTTAAATAAAAACTTCTGATATTGCACATTTTTATTCCCATTTATATTATTTTATTAGTATTTTTCTATTGCTCTTCTTTATTCCGGGACACTCTCTAAAACCTGATAGATGTCTGTTCCCATACCTGTCAGATTAGAGAGTCTACTGTATATCCAAAAAAAAAAAAAAAATCTTTCTAGGACTATAATAATTTTATAAAGTGGCCCACTTTAAATATTAAGTATTATGGTCTTTGTCATTGATATTAACACATGAAAGGATCATTATAATATAATCAGATTAAATTAAGCTTGTATTATTTTATACTTATCAGCTGTTAATAATACTTTATTTATATTAAAATCAAAATAAAGTTATAAAAATAAATGCTAGGTTGTTAAAATACATTTTATTATTATTTGTTTTTACATTGGAAAATAATGTATGAGTAATTCTTCTTAATAGGATAACACCAAGTTAGAGACTACAATGATTCCAAGTTGTTGCAAAACAAAACTGTAAAAATATTTAAATAAATAAAGAAAGAATTATAATTTGTAATTATTATTAACAACACGAAAAAAGGAAATCTTTGAGTTCTGATTATTTTAGTAAATTACCTCTGGATAATCATTAGGATACTGTATTGCTGAAAGATATTTCTGGTTTTATCATAATCTAACTTTTGTCTACAATTTTCATATCTTGAAAATTATTAATTTTTAAAATAATTTTAGTACCACAAAAAAACTTTAATTTCAATGCCTTCCATAATAATAAGTTTTGTTTGTATGTATTTGAAAGTTTAAAGTCTAAACTTTTATATCAAAGACAATGAACATAACTTGGTAAAATACAGATTTACATGTTGAAATTATGATCGGAAGCTCATAAATTTGTGCTATATGACCATGCTCGCAAAAGCACAACCATGCCACACCGAAAATGAAATTTATGACTAATTGGACCCTGGACATGCAGAAATTCAGCCATATCTGACATGCACTATTTATTTATATACTCACTGGAGTAGGCATATGGTGCAAACTTGACATTATTATTTCATGAGAGTTATCACAGCATGTTCCACCTCTCTGGAAAATATAAGTGGAACCATGATTTTGTTCAAATAAAAAGAACAATGTTCCACTAATGGTAATCAAGTTTCACCATTGCAGGTATCTCAGTGCTTGTGATTAGTCTAGATATCTAAATTACTAGCTATTACTACAGTTGATTTATTATAAATCTAACTATGGATATTTTGATAATTATAATACAATAACACCAAAGTACATAAGGTTGAATGGATTCTAATAATTACAAAAAAATAAAATAAAATAAAGTAGAGTAAAAAAAAAATTAGTATACCCTCGAATACTGATCTCTTCGATAAACCAATTCATCAAAGCGGGCTCTGTCTTCTATAGCAACCAACTCCCGCAGCTCAGTAAAAAGAGTGTGCTGGATATAAGAGGAAATAACAGTTACATTTATTAATCTTCCTATAAAAAATAGTGATTCACTAAAACATATAACTATGAAATATTTCAGGAGTCTATTGAAATTCATGTTGTATTTTACCAGTAATTATATATTAATAACCAAATAATAAAATATATTTGTGGCTCAATGTGTTTTTATTACAAATGGGACAAGCTATGTAACTCCTAAATCAGTAGTTACAGTGTTTATAATTGGCATAAAAAGTGTGAGTTATTGAATCATACATATTTTTCTTATTATATTATTTTAATCTAGACCTCAAATTTATACTTAAACTATTTCCTGAAAAAGCTTTCTCGGTCTACTTTACTTTCAGATTAATATATTGCAGAGAACTAAAGTTATTGTGTATAAGGACATTGGATGTCATTCTCCAGTCTGAAGGGACATCGGTTCCAATTAAGTATGGTTGGGTTGAAATTTATTTTGTTACAGACCCACAGAATGAATCTCAACCTTCTCAGTCTGGATAAAATTTGCTGGTAACTTGTAAGATGTCATTCTTCCTATCCTAGTTAGAGTGAATAAGGATGTAAACCCTCAACAAACAAACGATTACTCCAAGAAGGCAAACTTCCCATGGTTATTAGAACTACAACTGCATTATGCCAAAGAAATGTTTTATTGCTAACTGTATTTCTCCTCATCATAGATTTAATAAGGGATATAAAAATAGGAAGTAAGAGGGGCATAAATTGGGGGCTAATATATCTAACATTCTCTGTTAATATCTTTCTTCCACAAAAATGCTACTAAAGCATTAATTTTAAAGTGAAAAGACCAAAAGAGGAACCAGCAAAGATGAGCCTATCATTATGCATACTGAAGAAATGGGAAATAATTAGTAGTGTTTGAACAAGATGAGACCATCAAAGAGCTTTTTCTTTTACCTGAGGTCCATTAAGCTAAGTTAAGAGAGATATTGTCTCTTTATCATTGAAGTTGGTAAGAATGCCTTCACCACTGAAGATAGAGAACAGAGGCTCCTCTCTCCCCCTTCCAAAAAAAGCAAAGAAATAAAAAAAAAAGAATATATGTGAACTTTTGAAATATCGAAAGTTACAAAAGTGATACTGAGAATACTCAAAGTATTTGTTTACCAGTTCTTACTGGACTTAACAGAATTTGACAGATCCTTTATTTCAATTTGATTTAATTCATTTGTGGTGATCATCACCTCTTTTGGGAGCTAAAGAAGTCGGTATTTATGCTAAGTGTTATAAACTAAATATTTTATTTTATTTCTTCATTTATTTTATGTTATAATTATAATAATCATGAAAATTATTTGTTTTAATTTTATTAAGATTGATAAACAAAATATGGTAGATTGTTTTATAAGATTGATCCGTTTTTCAGTCACCAAATGGGTTATTGTGATCCAGACTGAGTCCAATTAGCTCTATTTTGTTTAATTTCAGTTAGTTTTGAAGCTGTAGAATATTAAAATATGTATATATATCTTTACTTTTTTTTTTCAAATAAGATATTTTTGTAAATTTTACTACTTCTTGAAAGTAAAACAGTTACTACGACATCCTGTTTTCAAGTATCTTCTTCAGGAGAGTTTTTATTCATTTAGAATTTTTAACTTACTTTTGGAGTAATGAATACTGTTGGAGGAAGGAATATTTTATGAAACCTATGCATTAATAAAATTTATTCAGCGATGACTACCTTGTCAGGAGTATTGAGAAGCTCGAGAAGAACTGCTACAAACGCTTCTATTGTCATTTGCTTAGCTGAGTACTCTTCAAGATAATACGTTAACGTATTGAATTCATTCTTGTTCAGAACTATCCTCGCTTTTTCATCAACCATTTGAAGGGCAGCAACACAACATCTGAAGCATTTTTCTTTTATTAATGATTTTTGTTATTATAAATCATTTAAACAGTTTCCTGAAATAGTTTGTAGTTTAAAATAGTCAATGCTGATAGAGTCATTTTTTTAGTTCATCATAAGTTAAAAATAATCTATAAATTAATTTCGAGGAAATTATCAATCACTAATAATTCTTATTTCAAATTGGAGAGAAAATTTACATTATTTAGAAATTATATTTTGTTTTAAAGTAAACCGAGAATGTTGCTTTGTTTTATTCTGAATATTTGTTATTTTCATTCTAAAATAATTTAATAATAACCCAAATATTATACTATCAATCTATTTTTTCTCTATTTAATTTCAATTAGGTCAACATAGTATAACATAAATCAATTTAATCGATTCAAAAAGAATCAATTGTATTGATTTTAAAGAAAATTGATTCATTAGATCAATCTTGAATATATTGTAATTTTATTATTATTAGGTTTATTTAAAAACAAAAATAAAAATAAAATTATGTCTGACCACTAATTTTTTATTCCATTGAACATAAAAAATAAAAATTCTATTTTAGAATTCACAGCACATTGTATAAATTTAATAAAGTCATAAATATCAATAAATTAATTATTTAAAAAAATAACAAATTATAATTATTCTCAATTTAAGCATTAATTAAATGATTAACATTTTATATTTTGAACCTTATTCTTTGGAAAATATTTAGCTTTATTGCTAAATAAATGCTATTTGATTCCAGGATTATTAGGAAAATAGAGAAAAACACATTTTGTTATACTGAATTGTTCTTTCTTAACAACAACTTAAAAAATAAATAAGAAAAAACATAAATCTAATAACAAATTTAAAATTACAATATATTAAAAATTAAAAAAGTCATTAAATACTTGTTTTAGTATTCTATTGGAAGTCCTAATCCATTGAGTTAACTTCATTCCTTGTTCTTCTTAGTGAAGTTTCATTTCACAGATGAGACTAATTGATTTAAATTTAATGAAGTTTAAAAAACATAATTTATCACAACCATGGTCACTATTTATACTTTGTTTCTGGCTGTTGACTTGCACCTCTTAAAAATCACGTACTCCATATTTTAACTGATATAATAATTTAAAAACCATGGCCTACACCATATAAGGTGAATATTCTATTTAAACTCATAGCTCCAGGATTAGAGCCAACTACCACTCTTCGGTTCATCAAGCGTGATTGAAAACTAGATATGGTAAAAATATTATAATGATGTAAAGTCTTTTTTATTTTTTATCATCACTTTGTTACACTTCTATGTTTAAAAATAAGTTTTAGATATTCTTTGAATCTTTATAAACTCAAGTCACTTCACATACATAAAATATTAAGTTTTATAAGCTCTGGAAGCCAGCGTATACTATTATTAAAAAAATGTTAACTGTAATACCTAGGTTGACATAGCAGGTCATGGTTACACTGACCATGAAAATTTTGTTTAAAATGTATTATTTAAATTTATGATCCAAAATTATACAATGTTTAAATGACAGCAATATTGATCAAATAAATGTTATTTACCAATATAATGTACTAAAAGGTTAATTAATACATATGATAAACCTATAATTAAATAAATTATTTATAAATCTTAAATAATTCTTAATTTAAAACTATGATACAATTTATACTTTTTCTTAAATTCAGACAATACATATTATCCTAATACACCAAAACAATAATTTTTTTTTTCTATAATAAAATTAACTAATATTTTTTCTATTTTTCACAATTTTTATGTTTTATTATTTTGTTTTACGGCTTTACCAATGTCTTTTTACTGTTTATGGCAACAGCCAACACTTTTAGTTTTATTTTATTATAGATGTAAAATATTGCTACAGTATACATAAAAGTAAAAAAATAGGCTTTGTTTATATCCTATTATCAAAATAGATTTTATTTTTTGGGATAAGATTAATAAAATGGATATAGATTAATTTTATCAACCCTCCAAGGAGCTGCACCTTCATATCATAGGTTTGGAAGAAAAATGTCACAACTCAAAATAGTTCATTTTTATGTATTATACTGCAATTCATCTATATTTTTATGTGGAAGAAAGTTACAAGTTGTAATTCTTACTATACTATCTACCAGGCACAGTAAGAACTTGTAACTCTCTTCCACATAAAAATATAGATGAATTGCAGTTGCTTCATTATAAAAACATGAAAAAAATTATTTTTGAGTTGTGATAGTTTTCTTCCCAACCGACGATATTTTCACAACAAATACACCCCTCTTAAAAACACAGCCGCCGACTACACCCTTATCATATTCACTTTTACCTCTTGGGCCCTTATCATAGCATGTATATAGCAGAGACATCTATGTTGATTTATGGCTGAAAACTTGACAATCAAAGCACCTGTTATGTCAGAAGAAAATTGTGAAAATTTCCCTATTTTTTTGAAAATAGATTCTCACAAACAGTAAGTGTTGTAACTAACTAGAAAGGTAATAATAATTTTACCAAAGTGATAAGATTTTAAACTTTAACTCTATAACTTCTTATCTTGCTCTGGTACAAATATTGTCCGAAAAGAATTATTCCAAAGATTCCAAGAAGGCTGGCTATGATACCAGAGTGATCATATGATCAAGCCTATTCTTTGCCACATTTTTGAATTGTTTATGAAACTGAAATTTTATATTTTGTTTGAAATAAATAAATAATTAGTTGCCAACAATTGTTTTCTTAAGTAAGTCATAAAATTTATTTTATCCGAATATTATAATAATATTCGAATTATCCATAAAAAAATGAGATATTCACTTACAAGAAGTTCAATTTTGTCAAAATATTATTATTATTAAACAATTATTCTTACCTATGTGGTGTATCTGCCCAATGCATGTCAAGTGTTGAACAAGAGTGAGGTATTTTACCGACATCACAGACTTTTATAATCATTCGTTTATGAGATTTAAGCTGTGATACAGCTTCATCATGGGTAACTTCTAGGAAAGACTGACCATTCACTTCCAAGATCTGGTCTCCGATCTATGAGGAAATTAGACATTTATTAATTTAAAAAAAATCTATATTTTTAATTTTATAACTTTAGACTTTGTACTGGCTAATATTTATAATTATGTTAGACTGTGAAAATGGTGTCACAAGTTGATATTAATATTAAAAAATGGGGAGAAAGGTTAATATTCTATGTTTAAATGGCATCTTATAACAAAAGTGTGTTAAATCTATTTTATATAATTAAGGAGTAGGTATTTATGCTAAGTGTTATAAATTAAATATTTCATTTAATCCCTTCATTTATTTTATGTTATTAGTTTTAATTTTATTAAGATTGATAAACAAAATATGGTAGATTGTTTTATAACCTTGATCCCTTTTTCAGTCACCAAAGGGGTTATCATAATTCAGACTGAGTCCAATTAGCTCTATTTTGTTTTATTTTAGTTAGTTTTAAAGTTGTAGAATATTAAAATATGTATATATATCTTTAATTTTTTTCAAATAAGATGTTTTTGTAAATTTTACTATTTCTTGAAAGTAAAACAGTTACTACGACATCCTGTTTTCAAGTACCTTCTTCAGGAGAGTTTTTATTCATTTAAAATTTTTAACTTACTTTTGGAGTAATAAATACTGTTGGAGGAAGGAATATTTTATGAAACCTATGCATTAATTAACTATATTCAGCGACGACTACCTTGTCAGGAGTCAAGTTGATATTAGTATTAAAAAATGAGGAGAAAGGTTAGTATCCTATGTTTAAATGGCATCTTATAACAAAAGGGTATTGAATCTATTTTATATAATTAGGATATTTATGTTTCCTTTGACGTCTTCTTGATGTATTTGCTGTATAGCTATAAGTTATTTTAATAAGTTACAAAATTGTTTTGGAATAAGGAATAAGGTGATTCAGTAATGATTTGAAGTTTACTGTGAATATCTTATAAAGTTCTATAGACTTTACATCAGACATTATGTCTTTCTCCTCTCTTCCTTACAGAAACATTTGTTAGGAATCTTTTTCTTTTTCTTGATGGAAATTAGAAAAGACTGATCTAAATGAAAAAAGTGGGATTTATTGTGGTGAAATGAAAACCATTAAAGACAAGAGTTGTTATAGCAGAGGCAGTGGTACTAGTCCTCAACATTCACTCATCAGGGCAGGTGCTCACCTATACACAATGAGAAAATAGTCAATGATAGTTGGTCATAACCTGACACTATAAAGTCATTTGTATTTAAGCAAATTTAGGCACAACTGAAAAGAGTTTAATTTTCGGTCCCATTAGAGAAAAAAGTGTTTGAAAAATCCAAAGGCATGATGAGCTGAGAGAATTGTGTGAAAAGCCTGACCTTGTGGCATTCATTAAACGAGCTTGATTCAGATGGCTGTGCAATTTTGAAAAAATTATCTCAGAAATACCCATGAAGTGTCATACCATGTATAGAGCACCAGGTGGAAGATGCCTAAGAGAAAGACCATACCAACACTGGCTGGAGGATGTGGAGAAGGACCTAAACCAGCCTTGAGCTCATGGATAGAGAAACCATACTCGGGAGAGAGGAAGAAGTAGAAAGCTATAGCTGAGAAGGTCTTGGTTCTCAGAGTCAAATAATAATTATGAAAAAGATCTGTTCAAGGTTTATATATTTATTTTCAGTGAGCACAGCTGGGGGTAATCAACTAATGCTATCTAATTAAAGCCCCTAACAGCTAGTTTGAACAATAGGTGAGACAGCACTCAGTGGTGCTGTCATCCACCTCAGATTTGGTAAAGAGATGTTGTTAGACTAGAAGATCTTGCAGTTAGCTAATTTTTAGTCTTGGCTTACATATGTGAATAGTAATTAGGCATAGTATTAGAAAAGAACAATGTCACCTTATATATTTGAGCAGACTCTTAGTAATTTGCCATACTTGCATATAACGGTGATTTTTTGAATATTTAATTTGTCTTCTATGGTTTATGCTGATTAAAAGTAACACATATGCATGAGCTAGTGAGAATGTAAGTGGCTTGAATTATTTTTCATTTATTGAGGTAAATTGAATGTTCTACAATTAATTTTATTCTTTTACGGAAGACTATCTAGGTAACATATTAATATTTATAAAATCGATTCTTCCTTTTTATTGCATTTACTTTTAATTAATTTTTCTTTAACATTCTGTGGTATTTTCTCCATATTCAGGATATATCATCTTTTTCTTAGTCTCCTTGTTAATTAATTATATTCTGCTTTCATTTTATATGGAAATTTATTTTGTTCACACCATTTTTAAAAATCCCTTAACTATGGGCTGTTGCCTTACACACTAAAACAGAATGATTCAACAGTGTTGAAGGAAACAGTCTATAGATATGCGACAGAGCAAATAGTTTAAATAGAATAAGTTTCCATGTTTAATAAAGACTACTAATAAATTTGATAAAATATAATTATAGGGATGTAATTAACAATGAAACTAAGAAAAACATTAATGTAATCATGAAGATGGGTAAAAGATAAATCTGAAATGCTTCAATGTTAGAATGTATAAACAAAAATGAATAAAGAAATAAAGAAAATAAAAAAGGAATAATAAAGTTCACAAATATTAAGTTATTTTATTTTGTTAAATTTAACAAATATTAAACTGAATGTTTTTTAAATGTATTTAAACAACAAATCCTCTCTTAAACTGTAATACTTCATAACTAAAAAAAAAGTAACAATACAGTTTTAATAATTTATAGAATCTAAGTATATATCATATAGCACTTCATTCAGGATACATGATACCTCAAACATAGTTTTGTAGGATATAAACACAATTTTTTTAAGTTAAGCTAGAATGAAGCATTAATTTTAATTTGTTTACGATAGTATAAAGTATTTTTGGAGTTACCAAGTAAACTTGAGCTAAGATATGTATAATATATGTACATTATTTAAGTACAGTTATAATGCATTCAATTTCTTGTAATAAATAATAAGTGATTTAAACCACTTTCATTTTCACTGTTTCTATAGACGCTGAGCCTTAAACTCAGAACACGCAACCAAAAATATAGGATGTGAAAAAATTTATTATTTTCAAAACTACAGTTCTTTTGATAATTAAGATGTAAAATGATAGAATAATATGTACCTACCAGAAGACCTGCTCTTTCTGCAACAGAATCTTTATCAACTCCAGTGACAAAAATTCCAAGATTATATTCGATTCCACCTCTGATCATGAGCCCTAAGCTTTGGCCTGGCTCAACGACTATCTCAACCTAAAAGACAAAACCAATTGGTGTAAAAAAAAAAGTAATAAATCAAATAATAATTAATTAGCAAATAAACAAAATTTTAAATCTAAACAAAATAATAATAAATTAAAAATTATTACATAAAACATAAAACAGAATAGAATTGGTTCTTGGATTATACCAGCCTAAGTTATTAATTACACCATTAGGAACGATGAAGAGTAATCACAAAACGAAAAAAATTGCAAAGTGGTAAAGTATTCTTCTTACCATCTTCAAGAATATTTTAAAAACAGTATGTTTTCAATTCTAGCCTAACGGTTAGACTTTTATTTTGTGATGGATCCATGAAATAAATTTCAACCTTTTAACCTGATTAAAGTTGGTACATAAACTGTATGATAAAACCTCCTTTCCTAGTTGAAGTATAAAAGAGTGTTAAGCTTAATAACTAACCAAATGAAAGCAATAATTAGTGATCTAAAATATCCATGAAAGATGAAAAAAATGTGTATGAAATCTACTTAATTAATCATTGCTGATGATGTATAAGGCTATTAGTATTTTGGGGATTGGACTATCACTTTTTATTTAAGAAGCTATTCAGTTATATTAATGAAATAGAGACTATGAGGTCACGTCCTGGACAGAACTTCTTTGGAAAAATCATCTCAGATTTTAACTAGATATTTGATCATGTCCATAAGGTTGTTCTTTTTCTCTTTTGGAATCAGAAGAACGGTTGAGTATAGACATGATAGATGATTATATTTATTTGGCTTTAGATCAGAGCACCATGGCCTTAATGTGGTGATTGACTCAATGTGACAAGATAATTTTTGGCAGAAATATTCACAACATTCTCGGTAACAGGACAAAAAAAAACTGTATTAACATCTGATAAATTTCATTGAAAGGCATTATGGTACTTCAATATTGAGAAAAAAATTACATTAGTTAAAAAATTTATTTAATTATAAGTTGTTTTATTGTTTGTGAGTAGGCTTGGACACTTAACCGTTATACTTTATGTAAAAGAACCATTTGCATGTCATAATGAACAAACTGCTGCTGTTCTTAAATAGTGGTGCATTTTACAAAAAAATAAAAGTTTGCTTTTATTTAGAATTGGACTTATTCCAAATATAGAACCATATACCGCGGTTACTTTCTTTACTGAGGTCTGCTACATACTTTTCTAAAGTTATTTTAGAATTTATTAATGTTATTAATTAACTCCAGGCTACACTAAAATCTATAGAATATCTCTAAAACAAAAGAAAACAACTTTTTTTTTGTCAGATGTACCACTATTCATGAAAAGCAGCACTATTATATTTTTTCTTACAAATAATTAATTATCTTGGGACAATAATTTGGAATACTCCCAAATCACCCAGAAGATTTTAGTTCTTGCACCTCCATTTCTAGAAATCAGGTATAGTCTGTGATTACACTTAAAACTGCCAATTTTGTTATGACTCAATACTGACAGCTTTTTAAAAATAAATTTTGAACTAATTTAGGTATAATAATAATAAAATATGGGTAATGGTATATCAAAAAATACTTACTTTCCGCAGCTTATCCCTATGGTACTGCCTGAACCTTGGTGGTGGAGAAACAGGTCTTCCTTTCCTATCTACCCAAGTGTAATAGGTTTGAAGAGGGGGTTGAATCACAGGTGGTGGAGGAGGTGGAGGAGGGGGCTGTACAAAAGGGACAGTACTCCTAACGGTGATGCTTAATTCTCTACACGATTTCAGTACCTGGAAGATCAAAAATTTCACCTCACAAATAAAAATATCCATGTTCAAGTTTTTATTTGAACATGGATATAATTGAAATAGTTTTTAATATTGAAATTCTGAGTACAAAGCTGACTAAAAATTCAATGGTAAGACCTGGGTCCAGAAGGATGAAATCAGTTATTGATTTAAGCAGGAATGTTAAATAATCTGAGAGAGAAACAAGTATGGCATGATAAAACACTCCTTGCAAGTATTTTTCATAGAATTCTTGAAATATGGGTCAGAATTTTTTGGAATAAAATAATTTTTTCATGTCTATTCTATGAATCTGGTTGCTGTTTATTAAGAGTTCATTTTAAACACATAATTATCAATCTACACTGGTTATCAATAATCACTTAATATGTAATTGAAAGCTCGAATTTCAAGACTAAATTTTTAATTTCTGTACAAAATATGCACATATAAAAATAAGTATAAAGAAATTAACTAATGAAATAAAATTAATATTTATTAATTAATAAATGATAAAATTTCTAATTCTAGGAAATATTTTCATTTTGATTAAATTACTTAAATAGTACAGACAAAGTTAGATGGATTTACAATGAAAATTGTTTATATTGTAATGTATATTATTTTTTTAAATTTGGATTTTAATACTTCAAAAATTGAAAGTATAGTTTAATTAATGAGTTATATGGTTAAACGCAAACAGTGAAGGCAAGAGTCATAGAGATTCCAACTATAACCATATTTTCTAGATTCTAGATCAAATAGATAAATAACAAGATTTTAGTTAGTAATCTAATGTAGAATTTAAGATGTTTGCTGTAATTGTTTAATGTACTATTCAATTATTTTGAACATTATTTGAAAGGATATTGTTGATAATGTTGAAAACATAAAAACTGCATCTTCAATAAAAGAAATCGTTCAGATCATTAAGAATTAGAATCTTCTAAATTTTTCTCCATAACAGAGAAGAGGCCTAATATGTTCCCGTTGAAAACTTCAACATTTCAAAGTTCAAGTTCACAATAATTAGTTAATAAATATAGATATTAAATATATTATTATTTTACTCACTTTTAAAGCATCTTCATGGGATATGTTCGTAAATGGAGTACCATTGACCTGAAGAATGGTATCACCTGGCCTTAATCCAGCTCTTTCAGCAACACTCCCCTCTTCAACTCGGGAAATATACACTCCTGTCGGAAAAATGTGTATTTATAAGACCATATAATGGGCAGTTATAATAAAGATAATCTATAATAATTACATATAATTATAATAGATTATGCACTCTTGACAATTTTATTTTTATATTATTACACTATGAACATTCTAATTTAAGACAGAATCCTGTAAAAGTAAACATCAGGAAGAAGAGGTGGCTTTGTTATTAATTGATGATTTCACGATTAGTTGCGAAATCTTTAATTTCATTCCTCAGAATCTAACTCTTCATAGATAAGAAGGTAAATATAGTAAATTATTTTGTTTCATTTATATGCCTCAACTATGACCTCATGAATTTTTCATATGAAATATGTAACATAATGTCTACATTTTTCTAAAGAAAAATGAGCTATAATAAATTAAATTTGAGAATACAGCTGGAACATGTAACTAAATATTGTAATTAAAATAACTTTAAGATTTTGAGCCAATTGATGATAAATGGTTATAATAATTAAAAATAAATAAATAGTATAAATAATTGGGCAGCATATTATTTTCATGAAGAGTTTCTTGAATATAAAAGG
>NW_027106983.1:970973-981656 GCF_000696795.3 Halyomorpha halys
ATAAATAAGAAAAACTTTTAATAATAGTAGAAAACGTTTATTACAGTAAAGAAAAGTTTAATTAATTATTGATTGAAAGGAAGAACATCAAAGTTCAGAAGCTTATTTATTACATAAGTCTTTTAGTGATGTTAATATAAATAATGTTCTTACCAAAATAAGGTAGATGATTACTAACCTCACCTTTATGTAATCTTTAAGGTGATTAGGCTAGAAGCCAGTAGGAGCAATTTTCCTAGTATTGATTTACTGGTTATTATAATGGACCATGCTTCATACTCTTGTACTGATACAATATAAGTTATTAAAATATGTTTATTTATTTTTGGAGCGTAGCTTACTTTTAAATGGTAGGCTGCAATCTGTCAACACCATTAATTATGGTAAAGAATGAAACAAAAAAGTGACACCATGCTTTTTCCAGAATAAAAATGCAGGCTTGTAATCTTCGAAATTATGGACTTCTTTCAACTAAAGTACGCTAATTTTGTCTGTCAACCCAATATTCGGTATTTGTATTATTGAAAGTCTTGAAAACGTCTTCAAAGAAAAACAGGATAAAAGAAACACTTTTTTAAAGAAGACTTTTCATTAGCATTATCAATTGTGTTTTCACCTAAACGAGTTTCTGTGAAAATAACTTTATAATTTCATATAAAATATTATGTGCATACAAAATAATGAAGTTTGATTACATATATGATATTTGGCCAATGACCGTTAGCCGATATATATCCCAAAGTATATTTGGCCAAGAGCCGAGATTTTATGATTTGGATATAAAATATAAAAATATTTAGTGGCGTGCATAGCATTGTAACAGTATGTACAATGTATATATATACCTCAGTTTATAATTAATATTAATATTCAAAAACGCCATTTCAAAGTCAGAATTCATTTTTTATTTGCCTAGTTTTCTAGATATGACTTGTCAACATGTTCATTCGCCAAACAAATTGCGTCAACATTTGCATACAAATATCGCTGTTTTTCTTGAATAGTGGCACGTCTGATAAGAATTTATTTAGATTTAGGCGTAATTCAAATATAGCAAAGTACTGTAGACAGCAAACAACTTTCTTTACTGAGGGCGTTCTACAGACTTTCCTCAAGCTATTAAGAGTTGTTACAAATCAACTCAAGTCTATGGTACAATTTATGCAATACCTCAAATACAAAGATAATTTTTGTTTTCAGATGAGCAACTATTCAAGTGAGGTATCAAGGATTCGGAAGTTATTTTAAGGCGTTTCTGTAGGAATTTGGAATGAACCTCTCTTGGAAAAGTGAATAAGGAGGCAATGGTTTCTGCATTCTCTGCTATCCCCTCGCTTAAAGACTTTTCCAGGTCCTTGGGTTTCTTTTTGTCCATCCATACTAAATTCAAGAAATTCTGAAATATTTCTGTCCCTCTCACTGCGGTATTAACTACATGGTTATTTCATCAATACCAGACTCTCGTCCTAGTTTCAAGGAGGTTATAGTAGCTGTAACTTCCTCCCCTGATACATTATTCATCTCCTAATGACAGTATTCAGGAGATAACCCGTGTTCACTGAGTTTCTGTACGTCTTCCAGTAATTTCTTGAAATATGCTGTTCATCTCTCCATTACTTCATGATAATATTATGAATATTGTATTAAAAATAAATACATATAAAACATATATATGTATAAAATATATATAAAACACCACGTTTTACAATATTTGAACCACTCTGTCGTAAAACATGTTATCTGGCATTTAGTGAGATTTAAAGTTTTTGTTATCGTGTAAAAGTGTTTTAACACGACAGTAGCACCGCCGCTCCAAGTACTGTCAACTATCAGGCAAGACCTAGTACGAAAATGCTGCCACGACTGTAGTAGATACTATCATGGCAGAGAGTGGGTATAAAACATGGTATCGGTTGAATATACCGGTTATATATCAGTTAGTCCTCATAGTTGGGGAAATAAAACTTTAAAATGTACATTTGTTAAGTAGATTAAATGACGAAGAGGCTGAAAATCATATTATCTATATATGAATATTATATTTCATGTTTTACTTCAAACAGGGCAAGTACTTCAGACATTATTTTTTGGAGGATAACTTGGATCCGATTTGCTTGCTCTCATACATGAAATCATATTTAGGGTCTTCAGCATCGTTATCACCAAAGGAGCTCATGTCAGAACAGTTACTAACATCGAACATATTGGATTTAATTTTTTTTATCATTAATGCACAGATGGCCATCAATTACTATGTTTTACATCCTACCGGTTATTACTTATTATGACTTAATACAAATGTTCGAAAAAAAAAAAAAATGAAATTTTTAACATATTCTTTTAAAAAACTGTGATATCTGCTTCAAGAAATTATATATTACCAAAAATTTCAATTCCCAAAAAACGTAAGATATTATGTTTTACGACCGAATGCCTCAAATGATGAAATAAATGTTCTTATAAATTATTACCTCTCTAGAAAATAGGATTTTACCGAATTTTAAACAAATATCCCTGTTTGTTTTCTCTTTCTGTAGTTTCTCCCATAGAATTTACGTATTATTTCTTCAACATTCAACGGGTGAAATAGGTTAGCTAAAAGTTAATTCAGTAAATTCAACATAATCTTCACTAAAACATTCATGAACATAACATCCCATATTATTTGAGAAGAGGGGTAACATATTTGGTAACTGCCCCGGATACTAAAACCAACTCTATCCGAAGCTACGCTATCTAACGTTAACGCTATTACTCATCCAGGGCACTTTGCTCTATCACTTGTAAAAAAAGAGGGCCATTGAAATGTACTCCAGTTATTGAACTCGTGAAGCAAACATATCTAATTTAAGAAGCGTTTTTTGCAGAACAAAAAAAAAAATGAGTCTAGCTTCATTGTGGATTAGGAACTTGGCGAGCTGTGGTATTGTATTACTAAGCAACAAAGTTTCAGACTTTATTAAACACAAGATCTGTGGGTCGATCGGATTGCCGCAAGGTATAAACTAGTCCGTACGGTCTGCTACCCACTGCCGATGTTATAAAGTCTATTCCATTGCAAACGAACATTTGATTCGATCATTCTTCAGGCATCATCAAAGTCTGTTTTTTTTTTTTTGATGCGCCCTTATTCACAACATTTCGAACAAATAATACAATTTAGGATGTCTGTTTTGGAATGCACCAATAGGGTTATCACATAATAGTGTTTCCATACCATCTCACAACTTAATTAAATTATTTTTTAATCAATTTCCATTTTTTATCCATTTAAATTATTAATAAGGTAAGTTAATTTTACTACCCATGTTCAATAAGATTATCATCCCAAAGCTTAGTAAAATAAAGTATTATTAATAAGTGTTTTTATTAATTTCGAGGTTAACTATTTTCTAAATTTTCACTACCGTAGTCCTTTATCAATTTTACTTCGAATCCAGTTTGGTAATTTCAGCAAAAGTAAAGCTCTGTTTTATTTATTTATTTTTTAAATAAAACTTAAAAAACATAAAATAAAAATAAGCTTTGGCCAATTTGAAATAAATATTGCAAGCATGAATCGTTACATATTTTATATTGATTTGAAAGGTGTTCCTTCTGACCCATGGGCAAGTTTTAATCACAGAATTCAAGAAAAAGACATGTGTCACGACTCGTCCGGGAAATAATAATAATACTATAATAGGCATAAAAATTATCTATAAAGTATGATAATCATTACTATTAATTCGCTCTATTCACAGTGTCGGGTACTGGCATTCTCTATGGACTTCTGCCATTTTTCTCCGTTTCTTATAGTTGATTTCCAATTACAAGAACACGAAAGGTATTCGGTATATCAGCTGGCACCCGATCTGCCCAGAATAATTTTGGACATTCCACTCTCCTCTTCATATTAGGCATGGAATCTGTGTATCAGCCGTTCCACTTAGTAACCTGCCCAGCTCATCATTTTTTCTGCAATTAGACCGAAAATGTCAACTTCACTTAAAGGCCATAATAAATAATTACCTTGTAAATAATTTGTAAATAGTATTTGAGTTGTATTATTGTTTAATTTAGTCACATTTATTTTTATTTATATTTAGTTATTTGAGAAGGAAAATATGTAATTATATTTGAGTGTTATAATGAGTAATAGAGACAGTTGCTAAGGGTTGATAATCGCCGCTAAGACGTTGCCTAGCAACGGGCCGACCATCTTCGTTTTTAAATGAGTTCCGGCTAATTAGTCTAAGAAGCTCTGTCTGCGTTTATAATTTAATAGTTTAGACATTTTTAGTGAGTTAACCGTCATTACAGTTCGACACCAAACCTTTTCTGTGTTTCGATTTTAATATGAGTTTCGGCTAATTATTGGCCATAAACGTGTGTAACCAGCCTTCGTGCCTGCGTTAATTTTGCTAATATTTATTGACCTTTTGAGTGCGTTAACAGACATTACAGTCCGGAATCAGACCTTATCAGCTTTCCGACTTGAATACAAATTGTTGCTAATTAGTCGGCTCGCATAATACATTAAAATAACTAGAGCCTGTCTGCCCTTAATAAGTGCTAGTGTGGCCATCTTGGGTATTGGGACATTTCGATTGTTTGTGAGCTATGGCACCAACTTTGGACCATGGGAGCGGTGTATTTAACTACAGTGCTGCGACCTACACATCTCGGCAGCACTCTTCCTCTGACCTATCGGATTAGAGCAACTTTTCATCGAACAGTATTTATTTTACTTATTTTTTGTTAATTAGTTTATTTTCCTCTTCATAATTTATTTAGCTAGTTTTATTTTTTTAAAGTTTTTTTTCTTATTTTTACTTGTGTTCATTGTTTTAATCATCTTTTGTTTATTTTAGTTTCAGTTTTATGAATGTTTAAATTGACCAAATAAATGCTTATATCGGAACCAGTTAGTTTTTTGTTCTTTTTAAAGCCTTCCAACAAAAATACATAGTCGATTTGAGGTGGTTTTTTACAGGCACACATAGCTAAAAATTCTTTCTGCTTCTCAAGAACGCTTGAACGCTCACTCGCTCAAGAACAAGACCGAAAATACTGCGCAGAACTTTTCTCTTGATACCTTTTTTCCTTATTTGATAGGGTCCACAGCAACTTAATGCATAAGTTAAGACTGGTTGAATAAAAGTTTTATGAAATCGTGCATTAGTATGCTTTGCGGTTGTAACTCTTTTCCTACCTCCGGAAATTTATTATTTAGAGTCTACTTGGGCTCCAAGATAAATTCTGCTATCTCAAAACTAATAAAGTAAATTCATTATTTCAACTAATAGTCGCCATTCTATTGTTTAGTCTTCTGCTATCTCCTGTTAACTTCGCTCTGACATTTAGGTCATAAATATATTCACGTAGTTGGTACAATACTGTAGGAGTGTAGGGAAAAAATTAACTATAGTCTAAACTAATAGCTAAAATTTCCATGGATACGATATTTATTTGTCAATGGTTCATTCATGAATAAGGATCGTATCCATTGCAATTTTAGCTATTAGTTTTAACTATAGCTAATTTTTGCCCAACTCTGCACTGTAGTAGGGCACAGTGTTGGAAAAGTAATTACAATTACAGTTTATTTGCAATGATTGTAATCCGAAATTACAATTTCAAGTAATTTTCAGTGATAGTTTCGAAAACACGATGGGACACTGTAATTGTAATTTTGGCTTGCAATTGTAAAGGAATCTGAGAAACGAAGTAATTGTGAAAAAGTTCTCCGATCTAGAATATTATATATATAATATAATTACATAATGGAGGTACCGCTTATGTCTAATTTTTAAACTTGGATGGTTATGATACCGATATAATTTAACAATTAGAGTGGAAGGTAATAGCAGAGCATACCCAGATGAAAGGATTGGGTACAAAGCTCGGAAAATGCGAGCAACTTAGCATAACAAGAACAGAGACCCACTTGAATGAAGAAAGGTATTAAAAGGAGCTTTAATCACCAAGTCCCAACTTAGCGTGGCTAGCTCCACTACTAAGGACTATTATATCATGCTCATTCTAGTCTTGTTTTTTCAAAATTCCATTAAATTAATAATTTTTTTAAATAGAAATAAATGGGTTAATAGTACAGGGAAAAACTCAAACATATTTATAATTTAAATTTCATCAAAGCTACGTATGTTGACGACACAGCCATAATTGCTAGACAAAAATGCGACACAGGCCTCACTAAACTTATAACATAACTTACAAAAGTTACAAAACTGTTGCCAAATATGGAAGAATCGACTGGACAAATCCCAACACATTACTTCTACGCTGATACAAGAAACCTCCTCTCCCATATACCTCAACAACTCACCCATCCCGCAAGCAGACTGTAACACCTCGGACTATCATTTGATAGGAGAATGACATTGGGACCACATATGAAAAACCCTCAGTCACTAAATCTATTGCACTCGCTACTCAAACAAAAATCCAAACTAAATGCTAGACAAAACTTAGGCACATACACATACTTACTGAAACCTGTCCTAAATCAAACGATTGAAATCTCTCTAATCTAAAACGTATCACCAAAGAACCCTGGTACGTAAATAACAATAATTTACATACTGACTAGCGGTCACTGAATATATAGGAATTTACTACATATGTTTTCATGAAAAATTACTAGAACACAAAAAAAAAAACTTATAGGACAAATGCCCACGACTCTCATACCTGAGAATACAAAGAGGAGACTAAAAAGAACGTGGATGAGGGACCTGTTAACATGAGAATGTAAGAAAAGCCAGAGAAGAGGCACCGTTGGGTGTTGTTCTTGTTCATGCCATACATGCAATTTACTTATTCTATGTAACAGCCAGGCAATCTGCTCATTGTCAATTTTGTATTATCTTATCTTAACCTGTAAAATCAATTACTATCCGCCTCCTGGAGATTGTAAAGCTCACAGTACTCTCCAGGGCTTTTGTAAATATGAATATTGGAGTCCATCCAATGGTCAGCTTTTCTCCTCAAGTCATGAAGGTCTGTAGTTAAACACCCGTCAGCAAAACTTCAATTAGTCTAAGAGCCCGAGAGAAAAAAAAATCAGATTATTTCTACTCAAATTTTTATTACTTTATTGAAAACTATATATAGTTAATAGTCAAAATTAATGACTCTGCCAACTATACTAAGGGGAATAAAAAATGACAGTTGTTTCAAAACGTTACAAAAAATTAATTTTTCATTCCAAGATCTATATTTTTAACTTTCTAGAACACTAACAAACTTGATAGACCTTCATTTAAAGTAGAGTAAATTTGCTAATAGGTTTGTGAGTCCTGATATAGCTGTTTACGTTCAGTAGTTCTAGATGGTTGGAGGTGCGGTCAGAGAATATCACAAGTAAGTTCAAACTTATTTACTAGTGCTAACGTTTCGGCCAGAATTTGTTGCCTTCATCAGGGATGAACAAAAAAAAAAAAAAAAGACAAAACCAATGAATAAAAGAATAAATAGAACAAATTATAAAGTTAAGTAATTTTTTTTCTTGATTCTGGTATTGTACTCACATATATCTTATTTCTCTTTGTTTTCTATTTTTCATAACTTTAATTTTTTAATTATTATTAAATTAAAATATTCATATTTCTTTGTTTGTTTCCAGTATACAATTATATATTTTTATTTTCTCAATTATGTTATTTTACTTCTATATTTAATCACTTATATATACGTTTTATTTTCCACTTCTTTCATTACTTTATTTTCGTTCTGTACAATTATTTACTTTAATCATTCTATATATTCTTTTATTCATTGATTGTTATTTTTTTTCTTATTCTCCGACCGCACTCCTAATCATCAGCTCCTCATATATAGTCAACTATCTTTTTATCGTTAAGCATCATATTTATTCACGTGATATATATGATACAAATTATTTTAGAGATATATTGTGATGTTATATTATTTCATTATTTTTATTTTTATGCATTTTATTCTAAGGCACTAAAGCCTATTTTCAATGTCTGTTATACTGCTCTAAAGGTGCTTGTCTCACAATAAATAAATAATGTTATCATCATTCTTTCATAATCTTCGACTTGTGACAAAATGTCGAGTTTATTTATATTAAATAATATGTACATAATATTGGAGAATGGAACAGATTGAAGAATAAAAAAATAGAATGTAGTGTTTAAATTTTCGTGCATAAAATATGTAAACCAGAGTTATGATTGTTAGCAAATAAAAATTGAATAAATTATCATGGATCGTGACGGAGTAGAATATTTAAAAATTGAATAAATAGAAATGTCAATTGAAATCTCAAGGTTGGGGCATTTACAGGAATCTCGATATTGTTTCACAATCGATTGGTGCAAAATTATTAATAGTTGTTTGGCAACTGTAGCAAAAACTTTTCATTCCTTTTCAATTTTTTTATTCATAATAAAAATATCCTCAGTTATTTATTTATTATATTTTGTACATCCCTGAGTGTTTTCTACGATTTGGAAAACATTTTCAATTAGTCTTTGGTTCAAGCTTCAGTAACACGGCTACTATAATATAAATATCTTTCCCAAAAACATGCCGTGAAATTGATTGAAGGTTGTTTCTTGTTTCTACACTAGTTTCTTTCAAGTTTTTTATGATCTTACTAATTAATTTATTTATGCAGTTTAAGTTTAATCATTACAGGAAAGTCTTTTTTAATTGTTTACAATTCATAATTCTACCAGTAAATTAATATTGGATAACATTAACAATTTTAAACGTTTAGTTTTTATAGCACTTCTGTTTTCTTTTTCATCAAGAGGTAATACTGCTACAACTATAAGTACTCCACAAATATGAGTACTAGAAGATTGAGTCAAATGAGCCTTTCCAAAGCCAATATAAATTAAACTTATGAATTATCTGAAACAGTTTTTTTTTTTTAATTTTACCCAAAAATGTTAATGTATAGCCTATTCTCATTTTTTAAAAACAATAACGTTATAATCTAAGAATAAAACAGTGTCACATATACCTAAGGGGAAGCTAAAGGGAAGGGTTACTTTGAAAATAAAATAAATTAATTTATAATATCTAAAAATCAAAGTTTGTATATGTGACTTATGTGATTGTTTTTCTAAAAAAACAAAAACATTTTTCTTGACCTGGCTCCACTTTTCTCCCACTCTTTAGTACGATTTATATTATATTTATATTAAAGAATATTAAAGTTTACTCAAAGTAATATAAAAAAAATTTTCATTATTTTTTTATATTGCTTTTAGATTAAAAGTACCCTTTTTTGATAGTTTTAGCTATTAGAGGTCTTAGATGGAAATATGTTTATATACGATCAACTCTCGAATTATTTTAGGATCACTGTAATATGTGGAGCTATAACCTCCGTGTTATTATTGTTTAATTATATATAAAAAAATTGTATCATTTTATTTTTTAAAAATTCGTAGCATTAAATTTTATTTCTGATATGTGTAATTTTAATTATTTTTCTAATCGATGCCTTCATTTCATATGGATCTTTAGGGTATGTCCCGCAAGACATCAACCATTCATTTAGAATTTTAGGTTTTTAAGAAATTACATTAATTCCAGACCCGGCCTGTTGCACGATAAATTTTAAACTGTTTTTAATCCGATAGTTAATGCTTACTGCTAGCATAGCAGTTACAAACATCCTGCACACGCTTTGACACAGGCGTACAGTTGCATAACGCAATTCTACTTCCTCATTCTATCCCTATTCAGCGGTGGCTTAAGACAATTGAAGATCCTAAAATTGTGTGGTCCTAAACAAAAAAAGTTTTAAGAAAAATCATACAATTATTAAAGAGTGTGATGTAGATGCTGTAAATTTAACAATTTGTTTTTAGATCCGTTCGATATTTTATGGAATATCCGTGGATCCTTTTCAATATTTTTCCAAAAGCTTCAAGATAAAATTTTTAGTCGGAGACCTTTGCTATCCTGGGCACTACCCAATCGCTTTGTCCGTTTGTCGAAATGTCCATCTTCCAAGGCATATTTACCATAACAGTATGTTTCCTCGTGGGATTATTCAACCAAGAATACGATAGTATAGTCAAATTTGAACTCGGCTGAACCACAAAGCATATTTTATGAGAAAAAGAGATAACAATACAATGGGCACCAAACTTATTTAAAATATTATCGAATTCTAGAGAAAATTTTTGTTTTAATCCGCTTTGTATTTCATAATTAATTTTTGAAATTTAAATTTCATTGAAAATGAAATTATTATTTTCGATCTTTCATGATGAAACCGTACGGATTTTCTTTACAAGGAAATCGATAAGGTGTTTTTGAAAGACTCAAGTCATCAATAGATATTTGGAATATAATCAGTTCTGACAAAGTACTTGAAATCCCTATGATTAGCAGTAGTCGTGGCTTTGTGTTCAAATATTATCTGATTTCAGAGTTGCAGTTAAATAAAAAAAAGGGCTTAAGATTCTCAAAGAATCTGTCCTGCCTTCTCTTCTACTTCACAAAGGTCTCATGTTATCCAATGTTAGTTACGTGTGAGGAAACCAGTTTAGTAAATGTTTACTATGAAGACCGAAATAAAACAATTCAAATGTTTGATGCAATTTATTTAAAAAGATAATAGCAGTATGAGAATATAATAATATAGAAATTAGGAAAGAGGGAAGGGAAAGCAAATATAAGAAGATACAAGTA
>NW_027106983.1:981771-985641 GCF_000696795.3 Halyomorpha halys
CAGATCACCTATATTCTCATACTCCTTTTATCTTCTTATAATACTTTCATTATACACTTTCTTCCAATAATACTTATGTACTTATATTATTTTTATTTGTCTGGGTATTCTACATTTTCTTTTATTCATTATTGTTATCTTATTTTTGACTTATTTATGACGCTGCAAAATAAGTATTTACGACTTTATTATTTGTTTTAAGTGAAAAGCAAAAATTTAGCTAAACTTTCCAAGGAACAAGTTAAGGACAATAATTAGTCTCCTCCCTCAAAGGTAACTCTATGCTAGACTATCATTTGGAGAGGATGTATCTTGGATAACACGAGACCTTCTGGGAGGTAGATGAGTAGGGTGGGCAGATTATGATTTTTATCCTGTTTCTTGTTCTTAGCACCGATGAAGTCCTGAAATTTTGGCCGTAATGTTGGAACTAATAATATAATCTTTGACTCAAAAAGATCACCCACAACCATCTTCTTCTCATTTAATATCCGTGTCCAACCACTAACGCATTATTATTAATCCATTAGTCATTTCATTTCGGATCTGTACTAGGTAGATTATTTTAATCCTCAGAGTTGTAAAACTTAATCTGTATGAATAACTGAAAGAAGCATGAATCCCAAGTTGGGAGTCATTGTAATAAAAATAAATGTTATGTTAGTGAAGGGGGACTGAAGCCGACCCTTTGGCAATTGGTTACCCGACTCCCTGGTTCCTCCCTTCACACAGATGCCGAACCCGTGGCCTGAGTCGGGGGGCCCCCGGCTCATGTTGATGGTCCTCACGTGGGGGTCCAGGAGAGACTGAGGTGGTGGCGGCGGGTCCCTGTGGGGCCTCGACTCCCGGCTGTGCGGCCTGCCTGAGCCCAGCATCCTCAGCACCTGCAACAACAGCAATAATAATCAAGAATGTCTTTCGGGAACATTTAATTTAGAAACAATACTTTTTTATGACCCTCTTCCGGTTCATTTCTAGCAAATGGGAGGGTTATCTACTGAGTACCATCCTATTTTATCTATGGTGGTGGGAGAGGGAGTCAAGTTTTCATCTCGTGAGACCACCACAGAAATAAAAGTTGAACCACCAGGCCAAATTCGAACCAACGCCGTTTCAGCCACGAAAGTTACCGCTTTAACACTCTCAGCTAGAAACGGCTCTTTGAAACAATACTTAAAACTTGAATTTTAAGTCGGTTCACTAATATCGCTTAGTACTCCTCACATCAACAACAGCCTGCATATTTGACAGAACTAGGTCTGTCGTAAGGAAATGGAAAGAGAAGACAAAATCCCCGTAGGCCGGAATTCGGATAGGCCAGAAAAAATATGTATCTTGTAAAAATAATTTAAACAAATATATGCGAATAAAAAATTGTAATAATAAATAATATCCTGTCATTTTATCGTCGGCTGACAGCTTAGGCTTACTTGTAAATGCGAATGTTGTTTATTGTGTTAAGAGAATAGAAAGTGTTATCTATTTGGTTAAGGTTAGCATCAAAATTGAACTTTGATTCAAATATTTAAACTTATGCAAAAAAGAAGAGCGATGTAAATAAAAATTGTCAAGATATGAAACTATTAACTTAATTAATTATTATTAAATTATACTCTCATTACTAAGTAATTTTACGAAAAAATTGTGTTTGGACAGAATAGAATAGAAAAATAAGGCAGTTGGACTAAGGGGATTATAGAGTGGCAACTAAAACAGGATACAAGAGCGAGATGTAATTCCATTATGAAGTGGAAAAGGGAGATGAAAGCAACAGACGGATAAATACCACGGAAAAAAAAATGAGGAACGTTCAATATCTGGTTAGGTTCCAGGAATAAAAAATAGGCTGTAACTTACTTCTTCGTCCATAAAATACTTAAAACATAGGAAAAAGTACATTTATCTATTCTTTCTTTGGGTAATTCTCTCGGAAATAGACATTTTTAAGTTCAATATTTACAATACTTAATTTATATTAATCACAATTCAATTAAATTGTACATATAATACAATTTTATTGAAATTCACTGTCCATCTAAGCAATAGCTATTTTATTTTTGAAGAAAATAAACAAAACAGATATCAGCTAACAGGACTATCACGGGAGGAAAGTATTTTGTGCTAAAGGTTTTCAAAACATTTACGGGATATCACTGAGTGATTTGAGGCATAAAACTTAAAAATCAGTGAGCCTATTTGTTCCTGGTTTAGATAATGTATATTGTAACGGAGAGAATTTTTACATCTTTAATGTTACATCTTACGTCTTCCAGTTCTACAGGTAGAGTTCTTTACTGCTCAATTTAAATATAAACCTACCTACTTTACAAGATGCTAGAATATCACTAACTTATTCTCAGGGACTGCCTTTCCCCAAAATTTATCCTTCCCTTTGAAAGGTACTAAAAAAAAAAAAAAAAACACTCCGCTATATCGGTATAAACATGCGTTTCTTGGCCTGCAAGACAAATTTAGGGACTCTGGATGGGTGTGGGGGCCTGGATTGTGTGCAATAAATGACAGTATTTATTTTTTAAGTCACTATTATTTAGTGACTATTCAATTGAAATAGTCAATTGATATTTTACAAGAACTTTAATGTTTTTCATCAAACCAAAAAAAAAAAAAAGTGGAAGTTATTTGTTTTACATTTTCAATGGCAGCCCGACTCAATTTAAGGCATATTTTCTCAACAAACCTGCTAAATCAAAACTAATTCTATATTCAATAAAGTCTGCAAACTGAAATTTTGTTGTCTTTTTTCTGGATCCGTGGGCACTGGTAACTAACTGGCTGATCTGGTAGCAAAGGTGGCGGTTGCTGAAGGCATTCTACACCGCAGAGTGGCTATCGATTACTTCATTGTCATCATTTAACAGATAATTAAATTGGAATGGGAGCAAATGTGGGTAAATCTTCCTGATAATAAATTAAGGGAAATCTTATATCATCTACTAAAAATCATTATCTTATCTACTCCTATAATCTTGAGGGTAAAGTCATGAGGATTTTCTAACACACCTAAAGTTACTGAAGAACGGCATTGCCTCTCTGTTTTGTTTTTTAAAATTATTTTAAGGCATCAGCGCAAAATTCCATCTTATTCTAGACTTTTAGACTCTACCCTCGACCACACATTGAATGGAAGGCAAGGTCCCGGATTTATAGATTCTATTGTGTAGAAATGCATAACTATTGCAACAGTAGGAGAATTTGATTACATTTTATAGTAATATTTTGAGTGATTGAGAAACTCAAAGGGTTATCAACAGTCTGCTTTTTATCTTGCAAAATGGAGTGGACCGAATAAAACTTATTAAATAATTAAATTAATTTAAACAAAAATAACATAAGAAAAATAAATTCTTTTTTGTTTTTTAAATAATTTTTTTATTGTTATATACAACTGTAAGTTATGATGAGCCAGAACCTTAAAGTTAAAAAAAAGGAAAGTAGGGACACTAAATGAGACGCACGAGGTTCACTGAGATACTACTTTATTCTACTCTCTAATCCTATATATATACATTCTGGTATGTTGACATGGGGAGTTTAGGTATTAAGAGTCATAATACCTATACCCTGATTATAACTTGTATACACGTATATACAACAAGTAAATTTGCAGTAGGTGACATAGTGACATGATACAAACATGTGGAGAATCTACCCACTGATAGAACTCCAATAACATTTCTGAAGGAGAAGATCTCGAGGACATCTTCTTTTCAGACGCCTAGCAGGATTATTAGGTAGTGAAGGAGAAGCCAGGTTTGAAACGAGTTGGTTTGGGTGGTTGGGAAGTTTATTATGGAAGGATTGGTATCTGGTTCGGGCCAAATCAGCAACATAGGGGACATTGAGGTCCTG
>NW_027106983.1:987181-989626 GCF_000696795.3 Halyomorpha halys
TTATTATTTATTAAATATTACTATGTTATTAAAAACTATTAATTTAATATAGCCATTAAACAATGCTAAAATTCTTTCCCGAGAGTAGACATCCCGGGTAAAGAATTTATTGCTGAAATTGAGAGAGCTTTCCCCTTAGCCTCATACCGTCGATAAAACACAATCTGGAATCCGCCAGAAAGAATGTTTTCTCCCCTCTAGTATTGACCAGAACGCTCATGAAACCACAGCCACATAGTTTGAATGCATGCTTATCTTGTTCTGCATTTTTCATTTATGCAATACACAAAATGTGAACTAAACCTTTTGAAGGAGATAGTGCAAACCCGAGCAACTCTGAACACAAACAAAAAGCCGCAATGCGTAAAAAGGTTTATCCGATGCCCTCAGTCTACGTTCTAGTCTCTCGGACGAAAAATATACACTGCTCTAGTTTCAAAGTTTATAAATAAACTGATGACAAAATAAAAATGCCGTTAGGTCTCAAATGCTTAAATGTCAGTAATTTAAATAAATTTAACACATTATATTAATTTAAATGTTTGAAGGACAGATAAACATTGGTAATAAAGAAAATTCAGACGAGCTTTGGTCGTATAAATGAGTCTATATTTGAAAAATAAACTGTATAAAGAAATTAATAGAGAAGTTTATAATATAATAAAAAATAATTATGGAAAGAAACTAATTTACTATTGTCAAAAAATGCTTACCCTTTGATTAAATATTAGCTACGGTCAAAATCATATTTCATGTTGAAAAATGTACTATAGTAATTTGTTTTATATTTATGTAATAATAAATAAAACACTATATTCTTAATCTAGAAGATACAAATGAAGTTATTATCATTTGAATGGGATTCTTATTTCTTTTAGTAGAACCTGGTACATTTTTCAATGATAATATCATTTTCCTTGTGAGTACAGTCATAAAAACTACTTCCCTATCATAAACTTTTTATACACATATATTTTGAAATGGTTCGGAAAAACGTAATACCGCACTAAAAAAAGTTTGAGCACTTTAAGAATCATTAAGTATGCGTAACAGTTTAATTGACTTTCATGTCAGTGGTTATAAATACTTTATCATTAAACTTTGGCCGATGTCTTAAAATTCAAGTAAAAACTGCTGAAATCCCTGCTGAAAACAATCAAATTCCAGGACCATAATTCAAAAAAGGATGTGTAACTGCCAAAGACACTATAGGGGAAACACCGTTAACAATGATTAATAACAATATAAAATCAAATTTTATCTTCTATAAAAAAATCTTGAGATTTTTCCATTAGAAAAAATATATTTGAATTAAACTAAATTATCTTTATACTTATTAAAACTTCATTTATTTGTAAACCTAAATTAACACGATTTATGAGGACAAAACATGGCGATATACAATAATTATTATCGACAATATCACCTTAACACCTGCACCTGCACCAGAATATATCATCTCTCTAAGTAATATGAAACTAGAACAATCACTGCAGTGGGATAATGATGTCATGAAAATGGATCCCACCTAATGTGTTGGTAAATTATTGCTCCAACTGGGATTTAGGGTTTAATTACAGCCCAGCTACTCACATATCTGAAATTATTGGAGTGAATCTCAGAGAGGGCATGAATGGAAACGAGTCTCAAGAATTTAATTATGTTATATATTATACATTTAATTATATTATACAGATGGTGTATTACTGGTAGCAATTAGTTATGCATATTTTCTTAAGTAGGCTTAGAAAAAAACAGGGTTTTATAATTTGCGTTTAAAGTTTATGAAAATGTAAAGAAAGGAGGTAATAATATTTATGACTATGTTCCATTAGTTTGAGTTCCCTTCTTTTATCAACTAATCAACAGAGACTGTAAGAAGTTGTTTTAATACATGTTTCAAAGTTAAGTCTCCAAGCTCCAAATATGAAATGAGGAACCCAAAACAAGAAAAAAGAAATTATCTCCTTATGTCTGTTAACGATTTGCTTAGGAGATATCCCCGTGTGAACATTTGCATAGTTACGAATTATTTAGGTTATAATAAACAAATTAATATGTTTTCCAACTACTTTACTATTGAAATGTGAACATATGAACAATGTTAACAGTTCAAGTTTGTGAGTTTTTTTTTTATTTATTTAGTTTTTTTTTTATGAATTCCACAAAAAATATAATGTATTTCCCTCTTGACAGTAAGAAGTTATAATATACTATTCTGATTACCAGTCCTCATCTTTACATAATGTTCAGAAAAAAAATAAGGTACTTTTATAATGAAGAAATCTTAATATTTTAGATTCATTTACTGGATGAGTTGTGCATTTATTTAATGAGTGAAGTGAATTACTCTTCTATAATAATTTGCTTTAGTCCGACCATCACCCCATCATTAGGAACTCTTAACATTATTATTTCATCCAATTTTAAATTATATTAATTAAT
>NW_027106983.1:989743-1009209 GCF_000696795.3 Halyomorpha halys
ATTTTTAAATGCTAATTTAATTTATAAAATAAGGAGAAAACTAATTACTTTAAATATTATTTTATTATTATTATACGCTTTTTTTCGCTATTGCGGGTCGAGTAACTGAGGTGGGGGACTTAGAAGTCCAACCACCTTCATATTTTATTTATTTATTTGTTTTCTCTTTTCAAATATTTAAAACATTTCGCGTATACACGTATTAGCACGCTGTGTCTAAGAGAACTGACTGTTGAGCCTCTCTTAGTACATCAATGGGCACTCCCAAACCATTCACGTCTGCGACTGTCGATTTTGGTTCGATTATTATTATTATTAGCGCGACAGACTGTGGAGGTTCAAGGCATCGCGCGATGTACTTTGGAAACGCCCGTTTCATGACGTGGTATTCATTGGGTGGGTTCGTCCTTCACATGTCTATTTTTTGCGAGTGCCACCTATTGGTTAACAGGACTCAGAAATGCCCAGGGAAGACCGTGAGAAAGTATTGTATAATTATATGCTTGAAAAAATCCCGGATAGGGCCGGGTACTCGAACTCACTACTTTTTAGGTTGGCAGACAGGCGCGTTACCACGCTGCTACCGTCACCCCAAATATCATAATTTTAATGATGTTAAAATATTATGTTAACCTCAGTTAAATTACGGTTAAGGTTGTAACGGATAAATTAAAATAAAAAAATTTTATGGAAGAATAATTTACTCCAACTCATTAATAGATGAAGAAATATGTTTTTTTTTTTTTGCCATTTCGGGAAAATTGTTAAATGAGATCTATAGATAGATTATTGGTAGTTATACTTTCAACGAAACGTCGATAATTGGATGATAGGCATCGAGTTTAATCCGTATCTTAGTTTATGGGAATGATGTTCTTATCTTTGCAGTAATGTTGTAAACCACTTAAGTAACCTATGAATCATGAGACTCGAGAGTATAAAATTTCTGACAAATGTATTTTTTTATGTTATTAAGAGTTACTGGCATACGAACTAGGAAGCAGTGGAAGTTGATGGTGAACTAAAATATATTTCTTCCAGCATTTCAGAGATTTATTATTCGGTTTCCCCAACGCTTCTAGGTAGATTAAGGGAACTTTATGGCTGAAGCTACTACTGCCTTATCAACCTCATAAAAAAAGCGGTTAGAAATAAAATAAATTATAGGTCCTGTAATAAATTAAAATAACATCAAACACGTTATTTATCTATTATTTATTCTACCTTTTATTATTCCAAAGAAAGGCCATTGGCATTATTAAATGCTGAACATATCGACACGTCTCTATTACATGTATACAAACGATGTCGTGATACATTTTAATTTGATTATTTATAAATATACTAGAATCACTCAAACATTTCATTTCGAACGAAAAACTTCCAAAATTTTCCAAAATAAAAGGTTCTAATAAATGAAAAATAGGTATTATTATTCGATTTATGACAGAAGGAAAACTCCTTCTTAACCTATACCAGTGATTCATGTTGTAGTTATGTATTGCATCTACTCGTTTTAAGATCTTGTTAATGATATTCGTGAAATATGCTGTGTATATAGAACCTTGTACAGTGTTTTGTTTCTGACATACTTGGTATTGCGAAGTAGCCTCAATGTTTGGGTTCGCAGCGTTCGTGATTTCATTATGCTAATTTTTTGGCTTTCCCGTAAATTAACGATACATATCGCTGCTTTTATAGTGGCATGCCTGACAAAAAATAAAAGGTTTTGTTTTATCTTGAAATTGACATGTTCCAAAGACATTACTGTGTGGTCCCTCTCCAGAAGCTGGTAGGATTGTCAAAAATGAACCCCAGACGGTGGTCCAATCTACGGATATGGCCAAAGTCGAAATAAAAAACAACTTTTTTTTTTTTTACAAAGTTCTATTATTTAGGCAAAGCAGCGATATGTCCTGATGGTCTTGAGTAAGTTTATGTAAGCTATCACTGAGATTAATATTCGTGTGATTGATAACAGGAACCACAGGAGCGTTTTATACACGGGGTGTAACTTTATAGAATCCTTCTTAATCACAATGTTAATTATAAACAAATAAATCAATATGAACAAATTAATTGATTTTTCTATATATGACTACTTCCTGTATACGCGACGTATTTGAAATAGAAATATTAGCCGTTAATCGGCTGGCCACCTCCTCCCCACTCCTCCACGCTTCCGCTTTACCTTTGAACAGGTAGTTGGGTCCTGACTTGTTCTTTGCTCATTTATTATCATTTTAATACCATTATTATTTTTCATTTATAATTATTCTTTCAAGACGTTTATTTAATCTCTAACTGTATATTTTACTTATTAAATAAATCAAAATATATTGAAGATGTCCTTGAGGATGGCTAGAATGGCCGAAACGTTGGACTGGTGAAAAATAAAGTGTTGAAACAAAAATGGATACGAATTTTTGATTTATTTAATAAATAATTACCTTGTCTCAAGAAATTGAAATAATCTAATTAATGTATATTTTACGTATTTTTCAAAATTTTTACTCTTACCATTGTTACTTATTTTTTTTTTATTCTTATCATTTTTTATTCAAATTTATTTTATATTGATACTATTTCCTTTTATTTATATGTAATTTCTTATCACTTTATTTTTGCATAGTATTTATCCTAGCTAAAATTGGCTTATTATTGTAATATTCTTAGTTTTTTGTATCTTTTTAGCCCTGATGAAGCCCTGCAAAGTGGAGCGAAACGTCGGAAAATAAATTGTTATAAACTATTTTTGTTTCTCTTTTGACTGCAACCCTGACCATCTTCCTATATATCAATTTTTACGGTCAACTATATATAATTGATTTTTCACACGAACGAAAAGCTATTAATCTGTCCACCTCCTGGAACATTTTGAATAAGACCTTAAGGTGCTGCCATCTAGTGTCAAAAAAATAAAACGGAAAGATCTCAACACCCAAGGGTTTAGAACAGGTAAACAGGTGAGTGAACACAGGCTACCCAGGACAACTTCATTTTGCGTATAGTCAACTATCACCATGAGTTGCTTCAACACAACTAGTAGTACAAGAGCCCAAGAGGAGAAAAAAGGCAGTTTATCTCACCCCAATTTTTGATTAATTTAACGAAAACTATGTATAATTAATAGTCAAAATTGATGAGTCTGCCAAGTATGGTAGGGGGAATAAAAAATGGCGACTGTTTCAAAGCGATAAAAAAAACTAATTTTTCATTCGGAGCTCTATATCTTAAAAAGTAGGAACAACACAAGAAAACCTAAAGTAAGTCATTTTAAGAAGAGTAAATTTGCTAAAATATGAGCCCTAATAGAGTTATTGACGTTAAATAGTTTTCGAGATATAGCTTTTTAAAAAGCAACATTTCATAAAAACGTTGTATGGGACGTATTAAAAGATCAATAGTTAGTGAATTTATTTTAAAAAATTCATATATTAAAAACTATTTGACGTACAGATATCTATTCGCACTCAAATTAAAGCTAGTTCAAAAAGCTTTAATGTAGTTTATGATGTTTATCTTAGTAGGAGTATTAGTTTACATGAAATACGCTAAAATAAATTGATTTATAGTTGTTCCTACAAATTTTCATTTGCCAAATTCATATTCATATGTGAATATCATAAAAACTACTACCCCTACGAAGATAAGTGTCATAAACTACTTTATAGTAAATTAAATTTCCTTTATTTTGAGTGTTGGCAGACACATGTGCGTCTTATGGATCTAGAGATATATTTTTTCAAAAATCCAACATTTTTTACAAACTACTAGAAATTAACATTTTGTGAGTTTATTTTGTCAAATATCATAAAAACTACTACACCTACAAAGATAAACACAATTAACTATTTTGTAATAAATTTAACTAGCTTTAATTCGAGCGCTGGCAAACATCAGTACATCATAAAGTTTTTCATAAATCAAATTTATTGTCCGCACAACTATAAATAAATTTTAGCAAATATCATGTAAACTACTATTCCTACGAAGGTAAAGGTCATAAACTTCTGTATAGTCCATTAAACTAGTTTTACTTTGATTGCTAATAGACATCTGTATGTCATATAGTTCCTGAGATATATATTTCTCAAAATAAATTAACTAACTACTAATCTTTCAGTAGATTTTTAAGAAATTTTGCTTTTTAAATAGCTATATCTCGAGAACTATTGGACGTAAATAGCTCTTTTAGGGATAATATTTCAACAAATTTACTCTTCTTTAAATAATGTTCTCTTATGTTTTCTAGTGTTGTTGGTAGTTTTTATGATATAGAGCTCCGAATGAAAAATTAATGTTTTGAAACAGCCGCCATTTTTTAATCTCCCTACCTGTACTTGGCAGACTCATCAACTTCGACTAGTAATTATATATATAGTTTTTATTGAAGTAATCAAAAATTGGGGTGAGATAACTGCCTTTTTTTCTTCCCGGCCTTTGTACAATAGGCAAAGGGGCAGAAGGGGACGGAATCACGATGAGAGAACAAGCCTTCAAGATCAATCAAACCCTCAATAGACCACAGATCATCCACCAAGTAAAATGGTAACATCTTTATGATTTTATGTAACCCAAGAATCAACATTATATATTGTACAACCCTTTGGCTTAATTGCATAGATCGTTGTGTAATAATTAATTTCAGGAATTGAGTTATAATTAATTATAACTCAATATATAAGTGAGTGTTATAATTAATTTACCTCCCTTTTTTACCAGCTTCATTATTTTTAACCCGAAATATATCGTCCACTCCGTAAAATCCGAGAACCAGCCATATAAATATCAATAACTGTATATTTTAGTTTACACCCAGGCTGCAATCATTGGACAATTATATTACTTATATATTCTCTTGCTAAGATATTTTTCTTCCTTCTTCAGAATTAATTTTTTAAATCTGCTTTTACAAATTGAATAAGGGATACATTTTGTTTGCATTAGGCCAATTTATTTACTAAACTGACGAGAAGGTTGTTAGCGCCTCAACGATAAGGCTCTGATTTTATTAGGAGAAATGAACATGCACGCAGGGCCAATAATGTTCGAGCACGCTAAGGTCACGCAGGCATGAAAGATGGAGGGCTGCAATGATCTTGCTACATTTTGACAAATCAACAACATAAATGTTTTTGGCTGATGAGGATAAGTTTAGGTGCTGACAGTTTACACTCACCCCCAGCCTTTCATCGGCAATTAAGTACTACTTTGCAGAACCCAGAGCATTTCCTTGTTGTTGCATATTGTCAATTACGAACTAGTGTAACAATACTATACAATTTTCTATCAAAAGTTCTAACTGTGTAAGGTGTAAAGGTTTTCTGACAAATAAAAATTATAAAGCTAAAACTTATGCAGTTTATTTAAAAAATTAAAATTTCGCCTTAATGAATCCTTGCTACCGATCACAATTTTCAATAGATGTTTAACTAATGCTCCCATATTATTTTTTTAATAATAATTATCTAAAAGTAAAAATAATTTTGATAGAAAACCTCTCAATTATAGAGTTCACAAAGTTCTGTATCAAAATAATTCTTTATCAATATCTATGAATTTGATTTATATTAATAATATCCAATGTATGATTATAATTTCATAATGAGGGATTGGTGAAGTTTGTCGGGGGGTGCGGTCAGCAAAGAACAACATAAATAAACAAAACCATATTTATTTATTTTATGCCGACGTTTCGACCTGAAACTCAGGTTTTATTTATGTTGTTTTATATATGTTTATTTATGTTGTTCTTTGCTGACCGCACCCCCCGACAAACTTCTCCAATGATTATAATTTTAGTATTTATTTTAGTGACCGAAAAATCTAATAAAATTCTAACCAGTAATCAATATTCTAAGAAATTAGATGTTCGGTCGGGTTTAAAACAACCCTATTCTCAATCATCTATCTTATTTAATTTCGCACTAGAATACGTTTATTAAAAAGGAGATGTATAACGAAAAAGATTTAACTTTAGGTGCAGAAATATTCGTTCTGATAATTTGGTATTGATGGTAAACTATAAAACTAAAAACAACTACATCGATAAAATCTATTAAAGAACTCGGCCTTAAAATACGGATAAAACAAAATATGTAGTTATCAGTAGGAACGGCAGGTGTTTCGTTGAAATAGATACAGGAGGAAATTCATTTGAACCGGTAGAATTATTGAAACCGGTTTAAGTATTTAGGGTCTATGATAACAAAAGAAAAAAAAAATTTATGAGGAGATCAAAACGTGGTTAAAGGTTTGTTATTTTTTTATTTCGAAATTGGTTCGCTGGCACCTTCTGTCTAGATCTATGATCCTCCCTAATTTTTTTGAGGTTAATGACTTCCATTTTTGAATGAATTATTTATTAATTATTCATGACATTGTTCAACGTTTCCATATGAAATAATGAGGTTTTAAAGTGCATGAATATGGGACAGTGGTCTCGAAACGTTGTACAATGTCATGAATAATTAATAAATAATTCATTCAAAAATGGAAGTCATTAACCTCAAAAAAATTTTAAATGAATTGACTCACCAGACTTCCTAGAGAGATAATCCAGATCCTTCCTATTGTTCTTTACGGTTTCGAAAAGTGGCCTCTTACACTAAGGGAAGAACAACGCCTTAAGGTTTTTGAAAATAAAGTATTTCGTAAAATGTTCGGATCGAAAAAGGATGAGTAAATTGGAAAACTTAATTTATAATGCAATCCAACGCTGAATTGAGAGAACTGCAGTAAATATAATCCAGTTATTAGCATTGTAGTGAATATGATGGGCTTATAAGGTTAATAACACCTAAAATGTTATTAAACACTGAACGGCTATACGCCAAGGAAATCGGAAACATAGGTGGAAGGATTGCTTCAAGGCAAATCTGATTTGGGTTAGGACGGGTGTCACTAGACGGATGTATTGATAGTGATTGGTGGTATCGGTATCGAACCTTCGGCTTCGCTAAGCAATTTTTATTATCAGTAATATGTCACTTATAATCGAATTAATAATTGCTTATCTATTTTAAAGAATGCATATCACGCTTATTAATCTAGGAGACGTATTTCAATTAGCAGCTCCCTGAGGAACTTAAGCAGCTGTAGGAGCTTACGAACGAGGAAAGCGTTCGAACTATTTGAATAAAGTAGAAGCAATAGCGATCTTGGTAAGGGAACCCGAGTTGAAAGGAAATAAAGGCTGCCTTTACCCTTCGGCTTTTCACCGTATGAAGTTGCAGCTTTTCGATTATTTATGCATTTCGAAATAAACTTATTTGAAATTGTGTTCAACCATTTATCTGACTATTTCAAGAGAGCGATAAATGTGGAATAAACCAAAAATGTACAGTACTTACAATTGACCTATTCGGATATTCTCTGACTATACTAATTATATCACCACGATGAAATACATTATTATACCTATCTGAATAATCGATCGAGACAAGGAAATAATTCATAAAAAAAAATGTACTGATGTACATTGTATAGTATTATTTCACGATTCCATTAAAAGTCCTGTTTTTACATTTATTATCCAACAATAATAATTTTCTTCATGCTTACGTCACTTTTAATAACCATTCTAATCATCTTAATTGTTGAAATCAGATTTATAACCGGCTCAATTTTTTCTAAGAATTTATTCACAATTTCTCAATGCACTACATTTATCCAGCCATATTGCCCAAAAACATCTTAATCCAGATTAAAACTGTACATCTTATATTCTGTAATTTATTTTGTTAATTTTTTTATAACTTTTCACATATTTAAATCATAATTAGTCACAACGTTGTTACCTTTTTTAGACAATCAAAATAGGGCGGAACGTTGGCTCACCTTAAATAGTTTAATTATTATTTTTATTTTGTAACACTGGAAAATGTATTGGAATCTCCAGAACTTCACAAGCATCAAAGGTTTCATAATAACACAGGATCATAACTCATACACATTTAGTGTTAATAGTTCTCAATAGTAGCTTAAAATGGCTACTCAATTCTTTTTAAATAAGTTAATATTTTATATGTAATCTTTTCAATTTCTTGAGAATGGTATTTATTTTTTAAATAAATCAATGGGTATCCATGTTATATGTGTTATATCATCGACATTCCAACGTTTCGGCCAATTCGGCCATCCTTGAGTAAAAGTTTAAATATAAATTTAAACCTGACATCCAATTATTTAAAAACGTTTTAGAAGCTATTCTGCCCAGGTCATTAATTACAAGTCAAATTACCCTATTTTATCACAATTTCTATAATTTTTAAAATTTTAATTTTAGATCCACTTAACACTATCAAGTATTATATAAACCATTATAATCATTATATGATATTTGGTAGTGTTAAGTTGATTTAAAATTAAAAGTTTTAAAAATTAATGACATTGTGAAAAAATAGGGTAATATGAGTTGTAATGAATGACCTGGGCAGAATAGCCTGCAAAACGTTTTTAAATAATTGGATGTGAGGTGTAAATTTATGTTTAAGAATGTCCTTGAATTTGCCAAAACTTTGGACTGTTGATAATATAATAAAGAATATTAAGACTTAACATGGATACCAATTGATTTATTTAAAGAATAAGTGAATATTTTTGAAGCAATACAAATAGGAAGATGTAATATTTCACAAATTCATGAATTAAGGCAAGGATTTAAATAAATTTGGTCAAATTTTGTGTTATCGGTTGTAATACACCGCATACTTGTTTACCTTTCCCTTCGCCAGTATGACGAGACATTGTTCTTTTGTAATTAAGAAGTGAGAGTTTGCAGTTTTATCATTATATTTCCAAGGCAGCGATATGCCCATTTCAACAAAACCAAAGCATTTGCTTCTATCCTCAATATTTTTGACAAAAAAAGGCAATCCTTCCCAGTCGGATCCGCCCCGCTAAGACCCCCGGGGAGCGACGGTCCTATATCACTTTTGAAATATTAGCTTAAAACGGGAAGAGGAGACTTTAAGATAGCTTGATCGAGAAATATTTAAAAAGCACCTGAAATTGACCGTGAAAAATTCATAATTTTCAAATTCCGAAAAAATTCTAAGTGATATAGGACCGTCGCTTCCCGGGGTCTTAGCGGGGCGGGTCCGGCGGGTAAGGGTTGCCTTTTTATGTTATGATCTCTTTTGAAATTGTGACATGTCGTACATCCACCAACCTACTCGTTATAATTCTCTGTTTAAAAAGGCAGATAATAAGGCTACCACAGAGGGCGGGAGTGGAGAGTTTCATGCCGTTTGATATTAATATTATGTTATTATCAAAATATAGAAAAACTCAAACGAAGGGTGATTGTAATTACTAATTTTATAATATCACTAAAATTATTCAATAATTATTTATATTTTCTGTTAAGGAGGACAATATATATGATATATACATACAATATACACAAACGAGGACAATATACATACAATATACATGATATTGTGCATATATTGTATGTCTAATGCTAATCTCAACTCGTAAACCGCACAGCGGTTGAGATATTGCACAGTGTACAACAGATAACATATTTCTCAATAAGAAAAAAATTTACACATTTAGTGTTATAATCTGTCCTTGTGTTAAGTTTTAATTCTCTTTAACAAATATTTTTTTCATATCGGCAGAATTATTTAATTAAATAAAAATTAGTATTCGAATCTGGGGTATCACCAAAAATTGATTCTAATTTATTAATAAAGTATTTATTATTTATTAGTATAAAGTTTTCAGGGTATTCAAAATTAATAAAATATTTTCTGCTCAAGCTATTTCTTAACCCAGCAGGAGTGTCCTAATTTGTAGGAAAAACATTTACACAATCACTTATGAGTTGAACCAAACTCGTTATAGAACAAAAAACAATTAAATATCAAATTTAATCAACTTATTAGTCTTGAAATTCTTATCATTTACAAATTATGTATTTTCGTATAACAAACTATGTATTACGAACCCGATAAACTTATTAAACGGGCCCAGAGCTTGCAATAGCTTCCACATGCTGCAGCCTTCTGATTAGGACGTAATTGTCTCTGTGGTGGTTCTGATAGTCTCAAATGTAATAACACTTACGCTTTCCTTCATATATCACTGGACTTTCTTAATTAGTGCCTTTTTATCATCATATAAGTTTCACTAAGTACCTACAAGTGATCTTCAAGTCTACTTATCTCATTAGTTGGGATAGAATATTTTCCAAGTGATAAAATATTTCATTTTTAGGTCAGTTCAAACTCAAACAACATATGGCTGCTTTGTCTCAATTGTGGCACACCTAAAAAGAAATAGTTTTAATAATATTTAAAATTGGAGGTATTCCTAAGAAGGTGGCAGATAGCTGTTACTTTATTTACTGAGGTAGTCCTACGAACGTTTCTAAGGGTATTGTAAAAAAATTAAATTAACTAATAATCTATGGAATGGCTAAAATACAAAATTAAAAAAAATTTTGTCTATCATATGTACCACTATTCATTACCATTATTTTGCTTTATTTTTTGTGCTAAAAGATGGATGAGAACGAAATGGTGATGGTGACGGCAGTAAATTTCAATTTTCTGTGCTATTTCGAAATTATCAACTCCAAATCAAAAACCCTAATGTTCAACAGTTCAGGTGTTTTCTTAGCGCCTATTTTACCCAGGCTTAGATTATAAGATTAGGATAGATATAAGAGCAGTGTAAACGACTTGCGTGCCTGTTATCTGATAACGCCGTTCTACTTGAGAAGATTAACTGCCTTTCCCAGTTCTGTTTGTTTCTCATTCTGGATTTCCAAGATAAAACTTTTGTGTGTTTTTTAACACAATAAAATAAAATATCAATGTTATCATGCTTAAGCGAATCATAAACACAATGCGAAAATATATACCTTTCAGCCAGGTAGAAATAATTGAATTAGCGTCGCGGTTGTGTTTGCTGGATGGAGAGAAACCAAAATAATGGGAATCAACCTTGAACCGAGTGGTTAAATTCCGAGAGGTTGGCCGAAACGTAGGTGGAATCAGGTCCGATCGTGATGCGTTTTTCACGGATTCATTCGATGGAAATGACTGATGATGGCACAAGCCTAGAGCCTTTAGATAGAGATTATATTATTTTTTTTTTCATACATATAGTTTGAAAATGAAAGAAAATGAACATAATTTCTTTATTCTTCTATTTGTATATATTTTAAGAGAGATTTTATTTATTTTTATGTACTTTTTTATTTCTTTCATTTATTTATTTATTTTCATTCTTATCTTATTTTATTTTAGTATGAATGTGATCATTCATCAATATTAGTGTGGCAGATTGTTATATCTATCAATTAAATAAAGTTTTTTTTAATAAAAAAAAATAGGCCTTTAGTAAAACTGAGCCTCGTAATTGTTATTGGGCATCCAATGATTTAATACCTATTATATTGAAAAACATCCAAATATAGTATTATGAAGAAATGACAATGTTTAAACATAAAATTTATTTAAATATATTTTTTCAATTTCTTGAGACTGGTAATTATTTATTAAATAAATCAAAATTGTATCCTTGTATAGTCTCAACACTTTTTATTTCAACAGTCCAACGTTTCGGCCATCCTCAAGGACAATCTTCAATATAAATTCTCACCTCACATCAAAATTTTTTTTTAAAAATATTTATTTATTGCTATTTACAACTGTACATTATAATACATTTAGTAAATCTGATCTATGTTAAAACGTTCAGTTTCCTGTCTTTTCAGTCTTGTGTGAGGATTCCAGGTTAATCGTTTGTCCAAATGTAGTCCAAGGTAGTGGATCTGTTCGACAGGGGTAAGAGAAACATCATTTAGTAAAACTGTAGGGTAGTCAGTTGGTTTACGACGAAGGGTAAAGATGATTTGATGGGATTTGTTGGAATCACATCAAAATTTAAAAATTGTTTTGCAGGCTATTCTCCCCAGGTCATTAATTATAAGTTAAACACACCCTATTTTTTAAAAATTCATAAATATTCAAAACTTTTAATTTTCAATTTATCCACACTATCACTACCATATAAACAAACTATTTATACCTCCACAGAATAGTCTGCAAAACAATTTTTAAATTTTGATGTGAGGTGAGAATTTATACTGAAGATTGTCCTTGAGGATGGCCGAAACGTTGGACTGTTGATGAAATAAAAGTGTTGAGACTATACAAGGATACAATTTTGATTTATTTATCATATCATCATTACCAAATTTCGTAGTAATACCAATAAATAAAATTTTGTACGAAACTTGATATTCAGATTAATTACAAAAGAATTTTGGTACAAAACTATAAATTTTGAGATCAGTTATTTTGAAAAATATAAGAGCGTAATTGATGAATTTATAGCTGTTTAATAAGGCTATCTGTTACAGAAATATCCTCGAGAATTCTTTGGGAAATTGGAGATTTGCGTTGAAAAAACAAATAAGCTGAGACGAGTATATAATCAGATTTTTTATTATTTAAATGTTACTACATAATTTTGTTATGAATTTGTGTTTATGCTTTGGAATGTGATAATGATTTTTTTTCAAATAATCACTTTTAGGGGATCAGTCAGGTGATATTTTTATTTAAAAAATAACACAATGAACATTTTGGTTTAATATAACCGTTAACGTTTCATTTCTAGCTTCGAATGCTAGAAATATATTTTCTGGTTAGGTACCTCTGTTAACATAGTATTCTTACTTTAAAACGAAACATTTTTTAGTTCAAGAACTAAAGAAGGTGTTACGGTTGCCATGGTGAAATAAAAATACTGGCGATATCTGCGTAGATAAGAGGTGTTACAGTTGTAATGGTGAAAATAAAACACGAGCGATATGTTTAAGACGAGTGGGTTTTGTTTTTGGTGAAGGCAACAGTTTGGATTTTGGAACACGTATGTTCAGACGAGTGGGTTTTGGTTTAGTGTAGTTGAGAGTTTGATTTCGGAACACGTTACGATTGTTAAATGTGCAGTGGTAATAGTTTAATGGTCCTCTGTCTGTACTGTTTGAACTGGAATATCACATGAGAAATGTTGTCATATATGTTTTGTTTTTCAAAATTATGGTGTTTTACTTCAATGGACGGTCATTAACACTAGAAGTGGGGATATAGTGCAGTGACGTTTCTTCAGCATGACCTGGATAAGAGAATAGTAATGTAAATATAGTTATTAAGGCTAACCATTAAGTTAAGGTTAAGTCCATCTATAAGTTTTAATTGTTTTATTAATTGATAAGAACTCTTTTTTTTCCCTTTTCCATTCTCTGTATATAGATTTCTTATTATTATTAAACTTTTGTACATATAGTTCTGCTGTTCTTTCTCTGCTTTCAACTTGTTAATTTACTTAGTTTTTTTTTGTTGTTTGTTGGAATACTACGATAATTTAACAGGTGGGTAGGTAACACCCCTAGGTTTTCTGTTATCTACATGTAAAGGTATTCGCCAGTAGTCATAATTCAACAATTGTTTACATATGGGTATATTTTAATTATATTGCGGGCATAATGCTTCGGGGTTTTCGTTATTTCCAAGAAAAAATAACGTGGCGCCTAAGGAGTAATTTATTCTTTATTGTTTTGTCTTTTTTCCTTTTGCGAATATATATATTTTTTTTATTTGACTTTAACTCACCCCCTTCTCCGCTGAGCGTGGGCAACGATAACTAAGGATAAATCAAATTTGCAGTTATAAAATTTTATCTGAATATTTTCAACTCTGATTTTTAGGAATATTTCCTTTATTTATAATATCTTACATAAATAAGAGTAATCTTGAGCTCGGGCCAATTGAAACTAAAGAAAACAAAAAACTATGTGTATGATATAAATCAAAATTAACTCCGCCTATAAACATGAAAACATGAAATTATTCAATTAACCATTTATACTTGTCAGCAATAGGCCTTCTGCGTTGTAATCTATAATTCATGAGGCGCTTGTCATATAGAGGCTTGAATGGACTTGTAAAATGGAGGGGGTATGCTGTTAGGAAATGTGAAGGTGGACCTTTGATGAACTTTAGGGGCGTGGTAGAGGGGTAGAAGCCAATCACCGGCTGCCTTCTTTTTCAGTTAAGATTACAATGGCGGATATTTCTGTAACCTATAATTAACCTTGACGTAAACCGTAACTATGAAGGCGTCGCCAACCCCTCTCTATTTGGCTTCACGTTTATTTTGAAAGAATGTGGGGTATCACCAACACTCTACATAGAGGACGATGTAATTGCTTATGACGTAGGTAACTGTTATATTACAATTATAATTCTTGTATATATAAGGTATAAAAACTAAAATTTGGTTCATTAAATATTATAGATATTAACTATAGACCTATTAGTCTTTTCCAAGTAAACTCTAAAAGTTTCGAAAAATTAGAATATGAACGTATTCTTAACATACTAATCACAACATATTATCTGATTATCAATTTGGATTTCGCACGTTACATTCCACAGTACAAACAATTCTCACAGGGGCTTACTATTTATTTTTACAATTATTTCTTCGTGACCGCTTATTTTTAGCCTCACAAAGCTCAGCGATTTCATCGATCAATCCAAAATCTGCAAGAGTCCCTCAAGATTCTTTCCTGGCTCCACTTCCGAACTTCATATACACATATGACTTACTAACATATGACAATGAACTAACTGCTATGTGAACCGACGACACTGCTCCTGTCATTAGAAACACAGACCCTTTACAAGTCACACTAACATGACAATATAACCTAGACAACATACGGAATCTGTGTAAATTGTAGAAATTAAAACTTAACCATCAAAATTCACAACATACAAAATTTATTCTTCATCACGATACCTGCCCTCCACTATATATAGACTACTACACGATACCACAAACTGTAACATACGTGGAACTTATTTTTGGAAAAAATCAAGTCAAAACATTTCCGACTGATAATATTCCATACTACACAGACATTCTAAATTACCCCTCAGACAGAAACGTAACGAATATAATGTTTTACTAAAATCTATATGGGCTTGCAAAATTTTAGGAACTGCTAAAAAGACACAAACACAGAAAGTATAAAAAAAAAGGAAACAAAAAACCATGTGCATGATATAAATCAAATTAACACGAAAACATGACATTATTCAATGAACCATCTACATTTTTGAGAATGATAACGAGCTTATCACTCTTTGTTTCAAAAGATACTATTAAAACGACATCGGTGTCTACGCCTCCAGCATGAGAGCTGAACTGGCCCTCCAGTATGCACAAACCACTTCCGCCAGCATCGTAGCTGCACTGAAGACGGACGGCATCAGGGTAAATCCAACGAAGACGGATGCCATTGTAATGTTCTTCCAGAAGGGCAAGAAGAGCACGCTACCCACACCTTCAACACCACCAGCGGGAATGGCCCCTCCCCGGCAAACATGCCATCACTGTAAAACCGCCTACAGCGGATCATGTAACCTCTCTTAAAATACCAAGCGACAATACAAGATTTAATGTAGTTCTGTATATATACAATTTTAGGCTAAGACTATTCTATATAAGGTATATGTTTGTAAATAAAGATCTTTAGGAGGAAAACAATTATTGATGCACCATGGGTATTGCGATGCACTACTGTACAGCTGCAAATAGAACTGTAAAGTTAAAAAAATAGGTTACGTCAAAAAACTAAGATATTCATATCCATTAAATGAAATAACGGACGTTTCTCAAAGATTAATTAATAAAAGGAGTGAAATTTATCTTCTAAGAGAAAATAGACGGCAGAGATCCTTCATATCTCTTCTATTTTTCATTTATCTGCAGAGCACTCTCATATTTTTCGAGGGGTCTAAATGATATTAAATATTTATCATTAAGGGAGCCACAGCACTCGACTAACAGCTTACCCTTATTGTTTGTCTTTATAAAGCACCATTAAGGAGGGGTTAGGAGACAGGAGATTTATGGAAGTCTGAGACAGTAATGATCCATTACATCTCACCTTCATTATGTAAAGTTCAGGTAGGGGGAAGAGAACCCACACTTGGATTACAGAAGGACACGGAAGCGGAAGACTGGCCTTTGAGATCAAAGAAAGCCGTAGAATCGTAAATAATTAATTCCGTGTCCGAATGGCTAAAAGGTCGTCCAAACCTACAGTTTGATTGAGTTTAAAAGAAATAATAAAAATAATATCATATTGTATATGTATGTTTGCGTAATAATAATATTATTATTATTGTTAATTTTGTTATTGCGTTTAGTAAGAATAAAAAAGGTTTTTGAAATAGTTTATCCATTGGGATTATATCAATTTATTATTGGGCAATTGCCCTGTAAGTGAAAAATACTTGTTATTGAATTGTGACAAGTCAATAATTGAGGTTGCCTCCATGATAAAGGGCTTTTTGTGCCTAAGTGGTACTCTCAAACAATTAATTAATAAATATATTACATTAGAAAATTAAAACGTTATTTTTCGAGGAGTAAGATAAAAATATTTATTTATTAGTGGTTCATAAATAAATAAACATTGTTTTCATGACAATTTTAGTCTGTAATTTTATCTCGACTATTTTTTCCCAAATATGATCCGAATTTTTTTATCTTTAAAATTTTAATTTAATTGCACCTGTAAGTATAGCTTACAATCAGCAAATGAGCTATACTATTCAGGCATGACATGAATTGGCATGAGGGAGGCAGCACCCAGTGGCGCATCCTCCTGCCGTTAAGATTACACTAGAAGGTCCCTCATCCAACTCCTCTTCAGCATACCCGAGTAATGTCAGGGATGTCATGTGTTGCCATCTGTAGTGCAAATTTATTAAAATATCCATGTAGTGTGTGGCGAATTCGTTGCAAGCCTTAAAAATTGCTATTGAAAAGTTTGTATTTTTGAATCTGTGTCTTTTTAGCTGGTTCAAAAGAATTAACACATAAGGGGGTTAGCGGTGACCGTAATAACATCAAATGTTAGTAGAAGGTAGACAAAAGTATAAACAAAATATGAACAGAATACTTAAGGTTACATCCGTTTCGGGTTAATAAGGATTTATGTTTTAAAATTTAAACAGATTTGAAGGAGGTTGAACTGCCCCCGAAATACAGACCAACCATTCTGCCATTCCGGAAACTTATGCGGGTTTAACCGATCAGCCAAAAGAACGGCTCACTAGGTATGTACTATATTTATACCCCACTCGATAATGTAACAATTCCTAATTATTCTAAAAATAATACCGATTTTGAATTGTATTATTTTTTTAATCAAGTTCACTCTTTACCTCATTATTATGAATTACTAATTTTAAATTTGTATCATAATTAATCATTTCATTATTTCTGCCAGTTATTTTCAATATTATTATTTATTTATTTTTGTTTTATTGTTTATCATTTGAGTATTTGGTTAGTGAGATTAGTTTTATTACTAGAGATTAATTCATATTGTACTGTTCTACCTTGTAAATCGTAGTACAACATCGCCCTAATAATCAAAAGTGTAACTAATTAATTTCACTTATGCCTATCATTTTTATGTTATTTTGGCACCGACCGATAGATGTTGTCATCTGGTCGGATCATATTGGATGTAAATTTCTGAATAAATAAAATAAACTAACAAATAGCCTGAAATAACACTAATTTGGAATTTCAGGAATAAAATAGTAAACCGAGCCACAATTATGATTCTGTAGTAATGAATTTACTTTTTGAATTTTTAAGAAATATTATTCTTTATTTTAATATTCCTCTTAATCTATAATAAGTATCACATAGGCTGGCTGAATAATGGTCGAAGTTATTGCTTGTAATGCATTTGTGGATTTTTCTCAAATTAGTGAGACATGTTATTCCTAGTTAAAGAAAATGTGGGCATTATTATACAGGTCATTCATAGGCCAATAAAAGGAGAATTAATATGGTATGAATAATAATTCAGTTGGAAATAAACTCTTTAATTTATGATTGTTGAAATTTAAAGCCTGGAGCGTATGGCTTGATTCAAAAGTAGCCCTAAATTATAAATAAAACTATTAAAGCCACCTCAAATCGAATTATTGTAAAAGGTGGCTCCGAAGAAAAACAAATTAGCTGGGATATAAATATTTATTTGGTGAGGCTAAGTATTGAATAGATATAAAGAAAACAAAAGATTTAAAAGTCAAATAAGATAAAAAGACTTTTAAGATAAAATAAATAACTAAAAATAGGAAACAAATTTACAAAGATGATCACTCTTTGGTGATAACTATCACCTGTATTACCAATTAGTAACTACTAACTATGCATACATGTTCCATATGATAATGGATTCAATATGAAATGAAATTCTGAGTGGTGGCGACTACGATGGTTAAAAGGTGAGAAGAGAACGTTTTGTAGAAAGCATGATCTACCACGGAAGGTCAAGGGAAGTATTTTCTGGCTTCAGAAGTACTTAAGGCTAATATTGCGATGTTATAGATGCCACCGTAACTTTCAAAAGTTGCTAGGCCCCCTTCAACACTGGTTCAACAATGTATTAAACAGCTTGTAGTGATGCCACCTACGAGCCCCCGAAAGAACTAAGAGCATCAGTGCTTCCCACCTAGCAGCACCATCCATGTCTGTCCTAGTGTTGTGTTGTGTTTATTTATTCATTGAAATGTAAATAATTTAATATTTTTTTGTATAAAAAATGTAAATATTATTATAATCTCAAATTGATTACTTTAATAAATAAACTCTACCAAAATAATATACCGAATCACAAAAAAAGTTAGTTCGGTGCCTCTCATCGGCCTTTGCATTCTTGTTATAACCGTTACCCCAGAGATGCTGGCAAAAAAGTCTTACAATCTTTGCTTTGATATGATATATCTTATTTCAAGCTTATTCCTAATGGTCACCCCCTTTATCCTATACCTTTAATCCTATCGTAAGGCCCTTCGGCTAACAGGCAGTCAGGATTTACATTCCCCTTCGCAACTATAGACTAGTACCCTATAGAGCGAAGTTTCTTACCTTCTAGGCTTGTACCCCTAAGACACATCCTGCCTATTCACCTTATCAGCTACCTAACCAAATTGAGCACGATTGCCGAGGCCTTCTGCTATAAAGAACGTCGCATTGTCAAATGGAGTCAGATCTAACTGAACCATCTCGACAAGCCAAATTTTGTTAAAAATAAATTATCTAAATTGCACTCATTAAATATTGATCATGTCAGGTAGGAGACTGTATTATAAACACTATCAACAGGCGAGATATACTAAATTCAAAATGACATTGAACAAATACAGAAAGTGTATGGTGGTAGATTGAAATGGTCATTAACATTCAAAATGTACAAACAAACATTGAACGGAGACAGGATCTGTTTATCCATTGGAATTAAAACAACAAACAATCAAAATGTCCAAATTAACACATAATCACAGAGATGGGATCTGGCAATAAACTATAATGAGGACTAATTAAATGTAAACTATATAGAGCTA
>NW_027106983.1:1009329-1013342 GCF_000696795.3 Halyomorpha halys
CTGATTTATTAAAGTAAATTACATCAAATATTGTTTCTAATTTCTATTTAATTTTGGAGGATTCTTAATATAAATATTTCGCAGTTCTGTTCAAAACTATGTTCGATAACCATCTCGTAAATGGTTTAAAATTTAAATATTTTTTTCTCCAGATTTCTTTATTTATTTAATTTAGAAAAACATCGACAAGGTTGGATCTACGTATCATTGATGATTGAAATACGATGGCGTTGTTCCTCATTCCATCGACACTGTTTAATCAAATAGGAGACTAAATTCACACTGTACCAAGAGAAAATCAATCTAGGTGACCTCTACTGAATATGAGCGCACAGCAATGCGTAGTGTCGTACAAATACAAACACAATGGCAAACATACTCAACTAAATTAATGTTAATTGCTTGATTTTTTTATAATTAAACTATATTGTTACTATTTGTGCCGTTATAATCCTTTGTTTCTAAACAAACACACCTTGTCACCTAAAATACTAAATCGTGAGAATTTACTAAGTTTATCATTAATTTTAGTAAAATTATTTATTAAATTTTGTTTGGGTAACAGATAACTAGTTGATTAATATCATTTTAGTAAATAACTGCATCATCTTCACAGTAATAACCTTTTTACTTCCTCAGCTGAGACAAAAAACAGTTGGCAGTTTCTCTACCTTGAACGTAAATACTACTATTTGTATGTGCATTTTTTTAAAATAAATTTAGCAATATTAAACATTTTGCTTTACTCAGAGGTATATACGAACATTTTCCAGAAGAATTGAAAAAAAAATATTAGTACATTTTTATTCGGGAAAAACATTTGTTCAAATCGCTCTCTTGTTAACTTAAGATAATGTTACACTCCCTTTACCTCTCAGGTTCATCTGTGTATAACAACAATAAGTAAATAAATTATATATATTATTTCTCTTCGATATTTCGGCGTCTTTTTCCCATCTTTAGAATTACATTACCTTTTCTTTAGTCAGTGTGAAAAAAATGAAGTTAAGTTAAATTTAATTAAAAAGGTGTTAGAGGGTGCTCATTGCATTTGAAGCCCCTTGAAGGGCTATCCTAAAAAGGACTTGCACCTGTTTGGGTGGCGATATGATAAAGGGGCAATGAAGTACCAAGTTACTGGGTAGCACACCATATGGGCGACAACCATACATCATAAGGAGCCATAAAATAGGTATATGGTCACCTTTTAGGAGAGCCAAGTCAGGTAGGCTTGTCCTCCTTAAACACTATATGTTAGTTACTTCCAGGCTTTTAACACTGGTCCGCAAGGCAACATAGATCAAGGGCAAGCCGACCGTTGGTTTGGTCAAAAATCGTTTGCGCCCCCAAAATAGGAGTAGTCAATGGGATGGCTAAGAGGAAAGTAGAGAGGAGGTGAGTAATTCCATCGGGTCGAGGATGGTCAGAGAAAGGGCGACACACTCAAGGAAAAGACCGAGGAGAGAGCAAAAGGATACTCTTGGTCAAACAGCAGGAGAACTTCCGCAGAACCAGGCCAAGGAAGATCCGAAGACATGGACCACAACCAAGATAAAAACTGCTCGAACACCGCCAAGCCCATCAGACACATAAGATAAGTAAATATCCTAAATTGATATTTTGAATAGAAATAGCAAGCAAAATTTATTAAGAGTTTCAAAATAAATATAAATAGTTTCATCTGTTATTCTCAGTTCATAGCACATTATATAAACTTGAAGTAAATAGATCCATCATGCTCTCTCTTACATCAGTATACCTCAAGTGTAATTATTTGCGAATATAACTTAATGCTAACCTGGCTTACCTTTAAACTTTAAATCCCTGCATGCTACCTCCTTATCATAGCCTAATAAATTGATAAACATGACACTATTGAAAAGGAAATGCAATGATTATTTATTTACAATTACATCTTGCATACCATAGCAAGGAGGTCTACGGTATCTAGTCCTTGGTTTAAACATATTGTAATACACTTCTAAGAATTGTATGGTCTGTTCCCATCAGGAGCCGCTAGAAATTAGACTCGCTGTCATAGCTACAACATAGCAAAGGTCACTTAAGAAAATGTAATGAAATCATGAACCAAGGAATGATCTCGAAACGTTGAAGTCAAATAATTAAGAAATAACATTAAAACAATAAATAAATACTCTTTCATAATGAATAAAAGTAAATATAAAAATAATAACTGTTCCTAATTTATAATTACTATTATTTTTTAATTTTCGAAAATACTTTCGACTAGAAAGTTATCCAACAATTATATTTATATTTCAACATTTTCAGTAAAATTTGAAAATTATATTTAATTTTATTATAAATCTTAATAGTTTCAATATTCTGTAAGGAAGGACCATTGTAATAACGGAATAGTTCTATCTACGGAATTTGAGTTTTATTCATGCACAGAAGTAGAAAAAATTGATTTCCTTTATTGGCCATAATTTTCTTTTGGAGCAATAACTTGTTTTGTCAACTGACTTTCCATGTTTTACGAGTATTTTTATCTTCATTTTCGCAAATCTGAAGTCAAAGAGTAGGATTAAAGAAATGGAAAAAAAAATTTTCGTCAGTTGTAATTGTTTTTACTGTAAACTATCAATCTTTTACGTACTTAGTCCCGACTTTCTTATCTTGTTACAAAATTCATGAAGTATGAAGGAGAAGAAAAGCATAAAACTGTGTAAAATGAAATTATTTTCAAGCTAACAATCTCGGGTACTCCATGCACACCAGGACTAAGAAATCATAGTACTAATCCTTCCTAGTTCAGTTAAAGTTAATAGTTAGTATATTAAACGACATATTTTATGTGATAAAGTTATCATTACCTAATCACATTAATTAATATAAGCTTCTAATGTAAAATTATTAGTTATTTTTTTTCAAGGACTGTTAAATACGTCTAAATATAATAATAATGAAAAACCAGAGTGAAAATTATTAAAAGTAATCTAAGAAAATTTGAATTTTATACGCCAGTAAAATTATTTCTCTAAATTAAGAAGATATTACACACATTTTCGTTCTTGTCAGTTTAAATGTTTAAAATCAACACGCTAATCTAGATGTATTTTGGAACCTTTAAAAAATTTAATTTTTTTTAAATCGATTATTTCTTTGAACTGTAATTGCGGAGAATGAAGTTTAACACGACTCAAACCTATGAAAATAGTTAATTTACCTCTTTCTATTATTTCGGTAAGGATAACTAAAACCGTCAAAAATTAAAATAAAGAACCTGATTGTAATTTAGTTACAATTATTTAACCTTTAATATTATAAAAATATTTGACCCGGAAGATTTTTTATTTTAAAATAAAATAAACCCGACTGAGGTAAGTTATGATACACATAATGTATACATTAAAAACAGTTCATGAGTTTAGGAGATTGTTCTTGAGTAATTGACGAAGACAACAACACTAGCAGAACAATATTCTAAAATAATTTTTTTTCTATTATGAGGGGACTCAAAAAGAGAGTAAATAAGGTATTTATATATGCCAATATTTTTTTTCTAATGGAATATCATTTAGGTACTCGTTTGCCTTAGACAGTTGATGAGGTAAAACGATTCCGAAAAGATTACTGACCTATGTCTTTGTAGCAATGCCAGACAGACTTGACCTACTACTTCACTGACATTTGGGGAAGCGATGGATCGGCATTTCATGGTAGGGCGGACACAGCCACCTTTATAGCGTCCACAGAGCATGCATTAAATTTAAGATACCTTGTAGAAAATGGGGCCCTATTCCAGAACAAAAAAGACTTCTGGGACCTGGAATGGTTCCAATAAACAACTTTATTACTTAGGTAAGGAAACAGTAATACCCCAAAACAACAGTAATAAAAATTAATAATATAATTGATATATATTGGGAGAGACCATCTGGAAAAGATAAATTTAAATTTAATGTAAGTTCTTTTGGTGGCGTATCGTACCTGATAATAAGTTCATGCCCAAAGAAGCTGCCTGAGGCAACGACCTTGGTGATAAAATA
>NW_027106983.1:1013392-1016655 GCF_000696795.3 Halyomorpha halys
AGAGAGAGAGAGAGAGAGAGAGAGAGAGAATATCAGCTGAGACAAAAAAGAAAACATCTGTGCAGACCAAAAACCTAGGTAATAAAGTGAAAATCGCCTTTAGGACAAGAACCTAGACCGACTTAGGTTAAGAAAACTTGACGATAAGGAAAACACCTGTACACCCCCCCGGCGCACTCATTACCTCCAGGACATTGAGAGCTAATTGGATCAAAGAAGAGACGCCGCCCAACAAGGAACCTAAATGGCAATGACCTGCCCTCCCCCTCTTGATCATAAGTAAAAGGGAGTGGGAGCTGGATTTGGCCCATGAGAAGACAAGGATGAGTAGTGGGGATGAAGGAGAAGTAGAGGGAAGATTGGCGGTAAAAAAGGAGGAGAAGAATCCAAAAGATACAGTTTTTGAGAGAGTTAGAGTAAGCCACAGTTTGAGAGAATCGAGGAGGAAGAGAGGTGGAAAGAAGCCGGCAGCTGAAGAGTCCAGAGGCCGCCAAGCTAGAGAACGCCGCTGAACAGGGAAGCACATTGCAGAAAAACAAATAGCTAATACTACCAAGCTGACAGACACACCAAAATTAGTAAGACCTTTCAGTTTTATTTTGAATGGCAATTATAGAATTTATAAACTTAGAGTCAATATGAATAACAAAGATCCCAACTAGTATTTCTCACTTCATAATATTTTAATTTTAACTTAATAACTTTAAGGAAATAGATGCACCATGCTCTCTCAAAAGATTATTCTTGCTCATGTGTATATAAAAAATAATGCAACCAGGTTACTTTATAATTAAGAATCCCTGCATGCCACCTCATAACAATAGCATAGTATATTGATATAACACGATACCGTTGGAGAAGAACTCTAATGATTAATTACAAATATTCATATCTATCGTGCAATAGCAAGGGGGTCGATGGTATCTAGTCCTTGAGTTAAATATATTGCATACATTTTCAGTCACTTCCCATCAGGAACCTATAGAGATACAGAATACAAACACATAATTACATAATACAAATCCATAGATATATGTGTGAATAAATATAATTTTGTCGTGGAACCCCCAGGCAGCCTTAAAACAGCAGAAGAGCTCGGACATAACATAATATAAAAATAAGTTTAAGTCCACTAAATGACACCAAAGTATTTTGTATTATTATTAAGGATTTAATAATATTAAATCCGTGGTATGCGGCTACAATGTTAACAAACCCCAATTTATGCAACATACGAGCACATAAATAAAAATGTAATGGTAATCTGCAATTAAAAAGTAAATATCTTTTTGTACTTTTATTGTAACTCACCATAATTATAATAACCATAACTTGTGGATAAACCATCTCTAACTGGTAGAATGATATTTAGATTTATTTTAATAATGCATCCAAATATCATTTTTAGGTTCTAGGCCAGGGTGGCCAACTTTTCATTATATAAGATCTAATTTTTATCTTAAAGACTTATCTTAGGCGTAGTCTAAGGAGTAAGTAGGGGTGTGAAATGCATACTATGTTTATACACTGTGTTTCAGTGTAAGGTGCATTCCAGGAGGTATGGGTAGGTAAGTAAAACAACTTTAAAACTTCGATTTTCCGACACTTGTTAAAGATTGATTTTTACTAACTTAAAATGCAATTTAATTTTTTTTATCAACTTCAATGTATAAGTTGTTGTACTATTTTTTGGTAAATTTGAAAAAAAAAATGTTATAGAAATGCACTGTAAAGATTTACATATTTCACTTTCGCGATATTTTTGGGCCTGGAAAATGTATCATAAAAGAATAATATGACTTAATTTTTGCTGATCTAACAATAGCTCAGTACACCTTTTACTGAAGTATAGGTACACGGTTTATCTACATACTTAAATAACTACATAAAAACAACAACAATAATTATTTATTATTAAAATTTATTTTGCTGGACGGACGGAGATCACAGTGTTAGACTGTCAGAATTCTAGGAATTTATGACCTTTGCAAATTATCAGAATGCATTAAACTATTACTAGAAAGTTTTGTCTTCTACAATCGGTTCAAATTTCATAGTACACGAAATTCCACCACAAACATTGCGAGCGACCAAAATTGGCCTCGCGATCGGCTTGTACAATAGCTGTAACCTCGACTTAATATATTTATCTTTACGTATTGTTTTCAACTTACATTCGTGACTTTTGTTTAACTTCAAATACATTAAATAGGCTTAAAAGCATAAATTTTGCAAAATAAAAAAAGATGGAAATGAGAAAATAATATGATGACATTGTGACATTCTTGAACTAGATTTTTCAGAACATATATATTTTTTTCAAGCCTTGAACCTCTCAAACTAATACACAAATTATCGATAGCCTAAGGAAGTCAAAACTTTAGGTTTTTTTCTTACATATACAAATAGAATAAAATGAAATGTTAATTTATTGTTCAATAGTTCAAAGAAAACTAAAGAATTAGCAATTATTATTTTTAAAATAGATTCTATTATACTTTTTTAATATTTTCTCTTCAAAGGCTTCCGAGGATAAATGGAACTGATTGGAAATTAAGGGATCATTAAGTTTAATATGTTGTACAAGAAATTACAACTTCCACAAGTACGTGTTGAATTATGATTCCAGCAACGTATCAGTATTTAGATTTAATTTTCTTTATCTTTTACATAAATTATTTTGGTATTATTCAAACAACTTTATTTTATTATACCGATTTATATTATTGTATAAACATATCATGTTTTAATTTTTTTGTCATTATTAGGTTATTTTTTATTTATGATATTTTGTTAGTACTATAGTTACAATTTATTTTTTTTTTTTGTTCTTTATTTTTCTGTGTGTATGGTATGAATGAATACTTAAAAAATACTCATTGCGCCAAATAGTGGCATTTTGTATTATTACACTTTAATATAAACCTTTATTAAAAAAGCAAAATAACATATCAAAGTATTCATGTAAATTTAGAACGATTGTATCTGAAAAATACAATTATTTTTCTGTAAAAATTATTATTAAACAAATTTTTAAAAAAATAAGGAATGAAATAGTTTAATAGTAATGAAACTAAATTTGGTTGAATGGCGAGACTAAAAAACGGTAAAATGTAGTTATTAAGGGGAAAACTTCTTATTTATTTTAATCGCTTGCTGAATTACCAAAATCATTGTTCTTTCCACGACAGAACATAAACACGCTAGTTCAGCACGCGCAGCACGCTATCTTTAGCTGATCTAGAAAAATTGGCAACTTTATT
>NW_027106983.1:1016705-1027762 GCF_000696795.3 Halyomorpha halys
AGATATTAGCAACCAAATAAGAAGCTTTGATCTGATATTGAAATACATATAATTTAAGATAAGAGAGAATATATTGCTATCATTGCAGTTTTTTAAATTGTGATAAATGGATGTATTTGTAATCTACCATAATAATTATATCCATAAATAAGATTAATAAAATAGGAATAAGGAGAATTTTATGTACCTTTACTTTCGTAGGAATGGGAAACCTTAGTGAATTCTTGTACTCAGGGGCGGAATCCGGCTGTGGCAGAAATGTTTAGTTTTGGAATTCTCCTCTAACACCCTCTGCCACTTTAAAATGGACATTCTTAATTGGTTAACCAATTAAAATCTTGATCAAATCTTCTCCTAACAAAGCCGTTGTTATAGAAGTGGAATTCCTGACAAAGCACTGAATCCAAAACCATTCATGGGTTGCAGTGATACAAGAACAAATAAATCAACCACAATAGATGATTTTGATTTACCACATGACCATATCTGTCTGTACTTTTTCTTAACTCTACATAAGTTATAGATATTATTGGATCCTTGTTGTTATCACCTTGTTCTATTTTTATAATTCACTAATTTTAAATTTACAGCTTTATTATTCACTTCAAAACCCTTTCAGTTATTTTTAATTTTTATTTTCATTTTAGAAGTTATTATAAAAATTGCCAAGCCTCTACAACGACCTAATAGTCAAAATTGTAATAATTATATTTCACATATATCTACCATTTTGTATGTGTTATTTTGGCACCAACGTTGTCATATGGTAAGACCTTATTGAATGTAATTGAATAGGATTCTAAATGAATACAAAAAAAGTTAAAATCCCAAAATACAAATTTTGCTTATATGTTTTCATGCACAGTTTATTAAACATTGACAAATATGAGGTGTCATTCTTATTAAAACGATATATCATAATTATTAAAATGAATTTAGTAGCTATGAGCATATTTTTCATTAGTAGGTCTCGTGGCAATTTTCCTTTCAAGCGCCTCGGAGGATTTCTGGAATAAAAGAGGATGCAAGGTTAGAAACTTGGGGGTTTGAGTGGTTAGGGAGTTTTTAATGGAAGGAGTGATATCTGGTTCGGGCTGGATCGGTTACATAGGGAAAATTAAGGTCTTTATATAAGATTTTATTTGTGATAAAGGGGCTATAATGTGATAAGGATTTTGGATTGTAAGGATTGAAGGAATTCGAAGGTTAAGTGGAGCCCCAAAGCTGAACTCCAAATGTACAGATTGGCCTTATTACAATCATGTAGATCAGTCTTTTGTAATGTTGGAAGTTTAGACCGATTGTCCAGTAAGTGTTGTAATAGTCGAAATCGACGTGCAGTTTCCTGTCTTTTCAGTCTCATGTGAGGATTCCAGGTTAATAGTTTGTCCAAATGTTGTCCAAAGTAGCGGATCTGTTCGACAGGGTAAGAGTAGCATTATTAAATGAAACTGTAGGGCAGTCAGTAGGCTTACGACGAAGGATAAAGGTGATTTGATTGAATTTATCTTAATCCTTCAGTTACGACACCATTCTTCGAGGCCCGTGATATGGGATTGGAGAGTTTGGGATACATGTGTATTATCCTCTGCCAGAGTTTAGAAACTTCTCATTTTATTCTAAAATAACTATTATTTAAGTTTTTGTAATAATTTTAGAATTTTTTTATACTTCCTTTGTCTAAATCTGGAAAAGTGATCGATACCACCGTGATATAGTATAGTAGAATAATAATTATGGTATATATAGTATACAATGATTATTATTGCTATACTTGATCTATATTAATATTAATCAATTTTTTTTTATTTGTATTATAAAAAACTTTAAAAGTTGGTTGCTTTAGTGACTTGCCAAAACATATATATATATATATATTGGTCGTGTAATGTGAGCTTTATGTTGTTTTAATGTAATATATATTCTAATCTATATGAGAAACGAGGCTTGTGTTTTGTTTTAAAATTGGATACGCGGTAATGAATGGTTGTGAAGAAAAAAAAAAATTTTTATTTGTAAGTTTTAGAAGTAGGCCATTTATCACGCTCTACTTTTGATTGATGATAAGTTAAAGACAGGTTAATGGTTAAAAAAAACTTTTAAAGTTCATTATCAAAGTTACAAAACATAAAAGTTGTATAGCGGAGGGGATGAAATTTATCCAAACAAAACGGGTTTAGTTTCCGATTTTTTTCGGACCTTAGCAAAGGATTTATTGTTATTTTTTAATCTTAACTATCTAAGCTAGAAGCATTATCGTCCTAAAAAGAATATATTTTTTTAAAAATCAATTCAAGTAAATCTTTTAATGTTCGATTAACATGAAATATTAGTGTTGAATAAATTTGTTTACTGATGATTTCTAGTCTGGGAAAATATTAGCTCCCTTAACGAACATTGTATAAAATATCTAACCATCTATGAAAAAACTTTTAAGCAAAGATCTGTTGATTCAAAGGAACGAGAAAAAAAAAATCATTTCTGTAGTAGAATATTGGAAGTTGAAGGAGAACAACAATTGTAAATTGTCAGATAAATTAAATTGTGTAGTAATTATCGTGATGCCAATTGACCCTTACCAGGGCATACAGTAGGAATAATACTGACACGTATGCTATCTCTGTCAGTATGTACCACATTCAATAATATTGGTCGTGCAATGTGAGCTTTATGTTGTTATAATGTAAATGTGACAGTTGGTTTCATAACCTTTTGATGACTTGTAACATACCTAAGATTTTATAGTCAATCTTAGCCCTGACTTTGATAAAAATTGGACATTAAATGTTTAACGAACGTATTATCCATTACAAAGTGTATTGTTGAGGATAAGATGTTGTACATATTTTTAGATCAATAACATTTGGATGTTCTATATTAAGGTTAAATACCATTTAATTAATTATTAAATAAACTCCAATACAAACAAATTAAAAATAAACAATTATGTAACCCTATAGTAATATTGGTGGTAAGGATGGAAAAGGATCTTGCATTAAGAATTAAATGTTTAGTGTTTTTTTTTGTTTTTTTTATTTTGGCCAAGACTCACATTGGAGACTTATACTTCAATGTTTAGTGTTATATGTCCAACTAACACTCAGAACTTTTCTTTTTAACAGGCTTTTTATTTTGTTATATGACTGAGGAAATTCACAAATTGAAGGAAGCGGGCAAAGCCTCCGATTTTCTTCCCCCAAGCAGATGATTGTGGTAGGCGCCTATACAAGCACCCCTCGTAGTTTGCGGGTCATTGACTTTGAAAAAGCCTTTGACAACGAAACCTCTAACGATTATAGCATGACAGAGAGTTGAGTAAATGGGGTAGGCAATTATGATTCAGTCTGAGATGCTTAAATGGGGTTATTGAAATTGTTTGTACTGTGAAATCTATTACAAAAGGATGGAGTTTCCAAGGTAAATTGACTTGTTGGAAATTACTCTATATAGATTGGAATATATATCCAAAAATCAAACCTTTTGGTAATAATCTAAGAGTAATTATTTCCTTATATAATTTTTTTAGAATGAAGGTTTTTTAAAGAAATTATAATAGTTACTTTAATAATAAGCAAACCAGGATAAAAGTGCCCAACGTTTGCACTCACGGATCATTATAGTGACAACTTTACACTTTTTTTTTTTTAATTTTTAACGTTGTTTGACGTATTTAGTTTTCTTGGTATCAATGATTATTTTACAATGGTTGAAGGTACATTTTATATCCCTCTTGTAACCTATATGTGGGAGGTATTTATACACACACATATATTTTTTTCCATTATATGTGGGTACATTCAACAGCTACTTTTTGATCAAATTACCTGGAAGTCCTTATGTAGGTTTGTTTTCTACGCAGAACAATAATATTAAACTGTGATTGAGTTTCATTAAACCTTTAGTCATGGTTTTTGACGTTTTTGTGTTTTATGTTTAATGCACCTCTACAGTTCCTTCATCTGAGTAAGAGGATTAAAAATATGAATCTGAATTAAGTTGACGTTAGAAAAGCGTCTTTTGAGAATATCACTTTATTCTTTCATAATTACTGTTTCTTTCGGGTCAATGAATTTTTTTTTTCATGTAATCAAATTTGATCAGTTAACTCTCATTTTTACTTTCACTTGCGATACATATACATATACAAACTATATATGGAATAAATACACAAAATGTAGATTTCTCAGTCTTATGACAAACGAAAAAAACAACACTTCAGATCTGTATCACTATCAATACATGAAGCAATAAACTTGTTACATTTTATATGGATAGATCAATTTTAAAATTTTGAATTATTTAATATGAGAATTCCATAAACACCTGAGCCAATGTTATTAGCTCAGCCAACAAACTATTATTTTACAACTACTAATTATATTAATTGAAATTGAAAGCACTACATTTTTTTTTTCAGCAATACCGTCTGGTCGATTTTAAATATTTTTCAGAAAAACTAATATACATTGGCAGTGCTTGAAAACAAAATCCAAGGCAGTCATTGTCTCAATTACAGACAGATTTCATAGTGACCAATTACAGAGTTGAAATATAACAAAACATTTTAAATAAAAGGTTTTCAAAAGATATTTGACATTTTGTTTTCCAAACTTTCACTTTAGTACCTTAGAAAAGCAGTGTTGAAAGTAATGATTAAGTGCTGTAATGCTTGTTACATATTAGATTGTATTGTTTTTTTATTTAGAGAGGGAAGAGTTATAAAACTTCAATTAATAATTTTATGTATTACCTTCCTTATTTTTATCCGGTTTTATATCATAAAATATGATGTTATATGTTATATGTTAAAATTTGATACCTATTTAACCTAAATTGATTCACAAAAGAATCCCACATGATCCGGAAAAACGAGTACAATTTTCCGAAGATTCCAGTCATTAAAGCATACGGATTTCGGTCTTCTTTGGCTGTAAAACATTAGGTATTTAAATAAAATATAGTCAGATATACATTTTTTCGTTACAATGCTGTTTGGACCAAGGTTGTAAGATATTTTACACGTTAGAGCCACTACATGTAGCCACATTTGTGCTTTGTATTGAACGTTTTTCACTGATCTGGAGTCGGTCGGGAATTGATACCAGGGCTAGCGTGCTCAGGAAATAGAATCTATTTCCGTTTTCTGTAATCTCTAAAACATCAGTTATTCAGAAAATAAATCTTTTCTCCATTATTCGTCAAATCCACAGGAACTGCCATTACATTGTATGTTGACAATAGGAAACAGGTTCGGGCCTTTTTTGTAAGTTTTAATATAGGCCATTTCACGCCAAAGAGAAGGTTTTATTTCTTTTAATTATTCATAGTTTTGATTCACAAGAGTGTACTCATAGTTTTGTTTAAATATTTCGTTATATTTTACTTTCTTCAGTAGATTATTATTATCGATTAGTTCGGTTTATTATCAGCTAATGTGCCATCTAAATCTTCATTTTTGATTCCTGAATATATTAATATTTTTTATTAGCTTTGTATCAGTGACACTAATTCCGCCCTGTTCACGAAGAAGAAAAAAAGAATATGAAAGTAGTAAAAAATGCTACCAAAAGTTTCTCTACACGGCTGTAACTCTCCAATTTAACTTAGATCAGATTTACTAAATGTATTATAATGTACAGTTGTAAATAGCAATAAATAAATATTTAAAAAAAAGAAGTGATAAAAATAGTACGCACTGAATTAAAAGAGAAAAAATTAATTGAAAATAAATGTAATAAAGAAATATATAAATAAAAAATAATACTATCTTGATTTGCATAAATAAAAACAAGAATCTATATCGAAAGTATAATAAAATAAAATTAATCACATAATAAAAATAAAATAATTTATGTAAAAGACAAAGACAATTAAATTTAAGTAACAATAAAATAAAAATGCATTCACTTATGTAGCCAAGCCTTACCACCCTCGTGTGGAAGACAAGACAGGGCTCCAAGAAATCCCAGCGCTTGTCTCCTGGCTGCATCGCTGGTTTTGAGGGCCGCATACACTCTTGATTTGAGTGGAGAAGCTGACCATTGCCAAAACTCCAACATTGCCTTCCTGTAGTAATTTTTTCTCGCTTCCAAAAGTATTTTTCTTTTTTTTTTTCTTTGCGTTAAATTCGTCCGTATGTACAATGCTTTTATAATTGAAAATAATTGTCGATTTCCATCATATCCTTCTTAAATGATGGGACCATTTACGTCAAAGGATGAAATATTTTCTTCTACTTCTTCTTGAAATCTTCTAGAAACTGAGAAAGACTAGTATTTCTCAAAAACTTTCAGTAATGCTAAGAGTTTAAGTGAGCAAAGGCTGAACATTGCGTACAGTAATCTGTACCGGAGCCGTAGGTCTGAAATTTATAAATTACATTTGATAAAAATTGTATGAAACATATTTTATTTTGTTTATATCCTGTTAATATTCTAAGGATGAACTCTTGAACAAGTCGAAAGATTATATTCATAACCTTCTAGGCTTTACCAGAGAATTTTCCTACAAGGAAATATTGAAATTTTCACAAATATTAACAGCTCCTGCGGTTGGACGTGGTTGAATGAAATTTTAGGTATTTCTCTAACATGATGCCTTAGAATAATTTTTTAAAGTCCTTTTTTTAGTAAGTTTAGGTACATTTTTGTAATTATCGAATTAGTGAAAATATACCTACATAAAAGATGTAAATCCGGAAAAAAAATGACCGAATAATATCGATTATCCGTGTTTCTTTTGGTTTTAATACCTTTTGAAGTTAGTGTGTTTACTACTGTTGCGACCAACATATGATTAATAATCGGTTCCAATTAATAAATAAATTGATCTGTTATGGTTGTAAGTATTGCGCGTTACCATGTTTTGTTTAGGTTACAGAGGTATAAGTAATACTAGTTTTGTGTAAAAGAGATAGAAGAAAAATTCTCAGAACATTATATAAAAAAAAATTTAAATAACAAGTCAGTTCGATTTTGAGGTTTTACTTTTCAAGAAATGTAAAATAAAAAATAACTCCAGATATTTTATTGTCGGTCATTTACTGACAAAATAAAATAATTAATTTCAATTATAAACCCCTATTATTCAGCGTTTTTATATATTTGTGTGTGTGTTCTAACTTTACATATAAATCAGAGTGAACAAACATTTTACAATGAATAAAAAGTATTGCAGAAATAATACTTAAACGTATTTTTTTTTCATTATATTATTTCGTTCATGTCAACTCAATCCCATGTATTTATCAGACACACAGAAGTTTACTGAATATTACTATACCCTAAAGTTTGAGAACTCAGAATACCCTTCCTGCCTGTTGCATTACAAGGTAGCTGGAGTGTCAAGAACTTGAAACCTGCTTCTTGAGAATTATTTATACAAGGGGCTAAGAGGCACTTAGCTATTGAGTAGAGTGGATCCCAGCGGGGTCCTTAATAAATGATCAATCATCTTGAGGCTACAAAGAATTAAAATAAAAAAAAAAAAATATTAAAAAGTTGCTTGGAAAATTTACTCATGAACCGAAGCCTACATTTTTTGGATGGAAAAACTAAAATTCGTAAAAACTATACATATTCAATACATCTAGCTTGCAGATTGATTTGAAAACTAAGCAACATACATTAAAAAAAAATTGAACTAATGGCAATCCAGACATAAAACCTTTTGTTTTGTTTTTTTAACAGAACCCTCTAAAACAGAAATAAAATGTGAATTAGTAAGTGCATTACTGTGAAAAAGAGAAAGTAATTCGTGTTGAGTCTTACCTTTTACTACTTTTGGTATTTTAAGGTTACCTGTTATATTTAATTTTACATATGAGCTATCCATTCAAGGGGCTATTTTGAGTCTGGAGGTGGCATAAAACATGAAAATATTTACCGCTATAATATACCTATACCCATGGAGGGGCAGGGGTTCAGAACTAGAAACAGTTTCTTGAACAGTAGTTATACAAGGAGGTCATTTGTTCCGGATCCCGCTCAACTGTTAGATTTTTCCCCAATGAAGGTTACCCTTGCAGATGAAGATAGTGCCCATGAATAACAGAAACAGCTCGTAATATTTTATTCCTGATCATAAAGTAAGAACGCTGGAACTGGGAATCGATATATGCTAGCGCCAGGCTTCCTTTTGGACAACTATTTCTCAACGTGGCTCAATACGTTCACCAAATAAAAATCTTTTCATAAAATAAGTTTGGTTGGATTGTCTTTTCTTGAACAAAAAGAAAGATAATAATAATATGCTTACCCAGAACACTAGGTTCTAATACATTGTATAATGTAGTAGATTAGAAGTAATAAAAGACAAATTAAAAAATAGTTGTATGGCAAGTGCATATGCTCAATGTTAGTATCTTACCCAGTTCAAAGTCTAGCAATTCCAATTATTTATATTTCAAGGTTAATTATTAACCATTTGAAAATAAAATCTACGGAGAAAGACGTTTTATAAATGTAGTTGTACTCAGAAAATTACATTGAAATGTTTGTGTAAGCGAAATCCAGAAGAATTACAGCTATTAAATATGGATGTCAACACAAGCAAGGTACAAATAATGAGAATAGAAAAAAGGGAAGAAAGAGGAAGTAGAATAATCGCAAAAGCAGTGTTGGAGGACATTAGTTATTTTAAGTACCTCGGAGCCCTCCTTAACGATAATGGCCAGATAGATGGTCAGAGAAATAATAAAATTGGCCGAGGTAATACTTCCATTCACTCAAGACTGGTTTCCTAGGAATGAAAGAAGTTACAAAAAAAAGTTATAATAGTAGTATATAAGACTACATTATATAAGACTATATTATATAAGACTACATTTACTACCTTACGGATCTATGCAGGTGAGTCCTGAGCTACATCAAGAAGAACTAACCTGGGAGTGACAACGGCCGGACATACTGTATAAGAATATAGGCTACGCGAGCTTGGTCGTGTAAAAAAATTTAGTACTCCTAAATAGCATATGAAATAAATTGAAGCGGAGGAGGTTAACAGGAATTAGTTTAAATAAAAACATAAGCTAGTATACACTAATCCCTAACATTGTTAAAAATTTGGATCAAATCGGATAAGCCGTCGCATTGCAACTATCTTCTATGTCTACAAGATAAGATTAAGAAAACTGTAACCATATTTTTATTCATTTATTCCTCGACCCGAATTCCTTGAAAGGTATAAATTGAAGAACGGCTTCACATATTTCACAGAACCTAAAGCCGCCAACTCTTCCGCAGTAAAAATTCTCTATTAAAAAGCCGACTTCATAAATTCCTGGATATGATCTTCACATACATTTATTTTTATGATCTCACAAGACATAAAATTATCGTTCCACCATCCTATTTGGCAACGAACTTGGCTTAGTTAGTTAGACTGATAAACTGCTCAACCATGTAACATACCGGATATTTTGATGAACTAGTTTTTAAATGGACGAATAATGGCTGATGATAAAAAGTGTGATTTACGAACTTTGTCAATTAAATTACCCACTAATTATTACTAAATAATTATCATACTTTTTGTAGTATTCACCCCATTATTATGGGAGTGGGGGTGGAATGGATTCATTTTTCATATCGTCATTATCTAGGAAATTTATAGATACAGAAGTATGATAATTATATGATAATAAGTAATAAATTAATGAAAATTACAAGTTGTTTAACATTTTTATACAGCGCATAATAATTAAATAAATGTTTTAAAGTAGTATCAAAGAAATATGATTTGTTGGGGATAAAGCGTACTAATTGAAAGGAAGAGCATGTACTAACCTTAAGCACAAAAAAAAGTAACAACTTTCATTCATCAATGAACTTCAAAAGGAGGTTTAAATATTCAACATTATAGAAAAAGTCAATTGACATTAAAATAAGTGATATGGCTTCAGTTTGACCCCACATTCAGTCAGTGTAACATTGAAAGTCAAAAGCCATCGACTCGAAATTATCAACCACTTTTTTTTAAATACCTCAAGGTTTATTTTAACCAGGAAAAAGTTATTGTGGGATGACGTCCAAAGGTGAAATAAGAAAATAAGCGCGGTAGAAATAAACTTTTCATTAAATACGGAGGACCAAAACTCAATTTTGTAATATTAAAGGTAATATTTATTGTTAGTGTTGAATGTAAGACAAGCAACTGAAATACAGTAGAAGTAATGAAAGATAAGCAACTGAAATTCAGTAGAAGTAATGAAAGATGAGCAACTGAAATACTGTAGAAGTAATGAAAGGTAAGGAACTGAAATACAGTAGAAGTAATGAAAGATAAGCAACTGAAATACAGTAGTAGTAATGAAAGATAAGGAACTGAAATACAGTAGTAGTAATGAAAGATAAGGAACTGAAATACAGTAGAAGTAGTGAAAGATAAAATGCATAATTTAGAATGAAGTATATGAATTATATTTAGTACTTAGAGTTGATGAAAAGATGAAAAATAGGGTAAGATGTTCGGATAATTAGGCAGAAAGGTCTTCGTGTTTACGGTTCATGCGAGAACACAATGTCTTACAAGCAAGTACAATAATCTGTGTTTTTTTTAGAAGTAGTAAGGCAATAAGACGAAAAGTTGCAGACTTACGTAAATATATGTCCGTACTTAGATTTAAGGACAATCTTGAAATTGTTATATAAACTCATTATTTGTATATTCTTTACTGAATTATGAGGAATGATGCTAAATTTTAATCTGGCGACTCATTGTTCAAGTGGACAACTCAAGTTGAAACCAGTTCGGTGTTTGTTTTTTTCAATTTAAAAGAGAACCATAAACTTTTATTCAAAAAAGGTAAAGATGACGTATTGGAAAATTAATGAAATGGTGAACTAGGTGACAGCTCCAATACTAACCCTCATTACACTCCCAGCTAAGAAGACCTCAAAGAAAATTTAAAACAGACAGTAATGGAAGCAGAATTCATGTTAGAAGAAATATAAAGCGAAAGTTAACGGGGTAATCAAACGGGGTAAATCAGTTAATTCATCACCTGATTGCATTAATTAGCTAGAGAGAAAAAATGGATATAAATGGATTTTTTTTTT
>NW_027106983.1:1028977-1030143 GCF_000696795.3 Halyomorpha halys
TGCACTTTGCGATAGTCAGAGGCCAACTGAGAAAGTCTTATCAAATAGTGTCCCAATTTTAACGGTAAGGGAAAAATTCATAAACCTTTCAGTGTAGGTATTGGATTTTCTTTTTTTTAATTTGCAACGAAATACTATCAGTTTCGGCTAATAATCGGCTACGCATAGGAATCAGGTGTACTTAATTTTTTTTTAATATTCTGCTGACAATCCCAAAAATATTTCAGGTTTCTTTTTAATCACATTGGAACCACCACATTATGCGAAACGGTACCAATTCTCAAGTTCACAAAATATAGGTTAATACTATAATAGTGTTTCTTGAACAATCGCTCCGTACCCTTGTAAAAAGATCCAACCCTCCACCCACATACTATTTCATAACTGTCTATTAAAACATTGAACCCTGAAAATGTGAAATATTTAATTACTAGAAATTGTCTGAAGGACCATCTTTGTATATTTTTTACAAAGACCCGTTATGATCCTGTCAGATAAAGTTAACAGTGCATATATTATTTCATTTATGAGTTCTCAGTTCAGTTATTACGTTGTGTGTTTCCTTCATGGTGAACTCAGTTCATTAAATGATGAATTACTTCAATGAATCACATAATTCAAGTAGGTTATGTATCTGCTACGATTCACTCATTTATTGTCTCAGAAATATTATGATATTCAAAGTTCAAACTGTGAGATTTTATAAATAAACTCCAAATCATTGGTGCCAATTGGTTATTTATCGTATCCATAATTTAGTAACATAGGATCTGCGCGTTGTAACGAGTAATAATTCAAGTTCAAGGTCTTTATGATTATTTTAAATTAATTTGTAACGCCCTCTATGTTCGACCTAACGGTCTATATTATTAAGTCAATACTGCATTTCGTTCGTATATTGGCTATCGGAGGGACAAGTTTGTTTCAGCAATAATATTGACATATAGAGCATATGTACCAAGCTCAGTAAATATTGACTCAATAATATTGAGCGTGTAAGGGGAGCCTATGTTTAATGTTTAATGATTCAATTTTCTGATTCATTAGAGTATACTCACCTTTCTTGTTTATTATAATTTGCGTGACTAAATTGATGCATTTATTCGAGAAGCAAAATTTTCTTAAGGAAATAACCTGATTATTTTTTTCTCTCATATTGAAAAAAA
>NW_027106983.1:1031248-1045849 GCF_000696795.3 Halyomorpha halys
GTGAAGAGATCATTCAACGGCTGAATCATCTCAATATTTGCGTATACCCAGCTACAACGGACTGCGTAGTATTTGTACACCAAGCAAAAAAGAGACCAAAACTTCCAAAAAAACACCAAGTGGCAAACTCTATAATGTCCCCATCCAATGCCATAATCTATTTGGGTATAAAAGTGGATCGACATCTAAAGTTTTGTACCCATCTATATCAAAAAACAAAAACAGTCAGAAGGAAATCCTACCGCCTACACCAACTCCTAACACCATCTGCCTTTCCCTCTGGTTAAAACTTCAAGTAGAAGAGAGCATACGCCGTCCAGCGCCCATATTCGGTGCTCCCTTGTTCATCCACCTCAATGATGGTACACAGGGCCACCTTCAAAATTCCATACTGCGGAAGATTGTACGGACTACGGTATGGAAGAAGGAGAAACAGCCAACTCTTCACAAATTATATGATATCAGAAATATCAGCCCAACCCAGTATTTCAGGCGTTACAACCAGCACCCCCCCACCATTGCGGTGGCTACAGGCAGCATTATAGCCACTTGAACAGCCTGTAAATATTGTATATAGTCGTAAATTTAGACCTAGTTTTTAAGATCATTAACTCCTAATAGTGGTACCATTACATATCACTCAAATTAACTCAAAACTGTCAAATAAAGTCAATACTGCTTCACTACATTCATTTTTTAAAATGTAACAACGTTTCAGATAAAAAGAAAACCCCACTACACAGACACTGTTAAACACAAAAATTTATTTCAAATAGGGTCTTTGAAAAAAAAAACGAATTGAAGGCTTGGAGCAGTCTCCTTAAGACGAATTGAATTAAAAATAAATCTTTTCAAAGATTCATAATTTTTCAATAAGTTATAACTATGATGAAGTGTTTATAGTTGACCGTAGATTGATATGAGAAGAGAATAGTCGGGGAGGGGGAATGTGGTTAGTAAAGATAAACAAATAAGAAAAACATACCAATAACTACTATATAGTTAATTTACCACCTGCAGCCTTTACCCCTGAAGCTTCTCTGGAAATCAAACTATTGCCCAAAAGGAAAGCTCCTGCCTATGATTTCATCACTATATTTCAGTTATTGGGCAAACAAAATATGCAGCTAATGTATTCCTTGATGTAGCTAAAGCATTCGACAAAGTATGGCATGAGGGACTTATATTTACATTGAAATCACTTGCAATAAACTCTTTATTGATTTGTTTTACGATGTTATTATTAGGAAATTAATTAATTGTAAGTTTATTTAAAGAAAACCTACCCAATCTTTACTTACTTGCCTTATTAAGTTACGGTGAAATGGTGCAATTCCGTAATAACTAATTAAAGATGGTAAAACTACCCTACTGGACGAGCAAAACCTCTACTACGGGGGTTGAAGAAGAAGGAGATTCCGTGCACCAGATTGCCTGCCATTAAGGACGGATAATGGGGAGCAGTCATGTAATAGATATTGTCGGTACTGTCCGATATGGAATAGTTAATTAACAAGCTCCGAGGTCACATCTGAGATAAAATGAAATATCATCGGTAAATCAGTAAAATAGCTCTAGTCCTTTCTTTAATCGGTTCAGGCTTAAAAACCAGCAAATAGCAAGAAGAAAATTTAAGTTTATTCAATTTATTATCTTTAAGAGAAATTCATTACTCACAACTTGAGCCCAACTTCAAAGTTACGAGACTAACAATGGTTAAAACTATATCCACAGTTTCTTAGGCTCGTTCCATGTCAAGTTAAGGATATTTGCTTTTCTTTACAGGAATATTTACTACAAAAAAAAAAGTTCTTCTTTTAATTTTTGTCTTGTTAAATGACTTAAATATGAATATTTTCTTATAATGAAGTAGTATCCCACTTAAACGCCTCTTTGGATTAACCCGCGATAAAAAAAAAAATAATAAAAAAAATGAATCTTAATAATAATAAAGTGCTGAGAAGAAACGAAAAGACTAGGAATAACGGACGAGAACTGGACGGAGAAAGAGGTAGGAAAAGACTAAAGGAAATTAAGGTTCTTGTAGGAAAGAGAAATTCGAATAAGGAGGTCGCGTGGACAGAAGATAGAAAACAAAGAGCACGTTGAGATAATGAGGGGAAAATTGAAGGATAAAAACAAGAGAGAAGCCATAACTAATGATATTTGCGTGGTCTTTAAGGCCTTTCCGTGAAAAAGAAAAAATAGTGCTGAGCTACCGAAAGTAATTCGGTAAAATAAAACAAAATAACTTACTTAAAAACTTAAATACTGAAAAATCATCTGCACAGTTGAAGTAAATCATTTATCTAAAAAAAGTTTTTATTTTAAATTATAGATTTAACTTCATCTTATATTAATATGAATATAAACAATATATCATGTTTGTATTTTTTTTTAGCTAATATATAAGTTAAAATAATGATGGATTTTTTTTCTTTAATTAACTACGGATCAACCTGGTATTCCTTCCACTTAACTGGCCAAGTATTATTCCTGATTAGAAGGGATAAGCCGGATATCAAGCAGCCACAATGATTGAAAACAATTATTTTATAATTGATGTATCCGAAAACTTAACAGAATGTAATAACGTGTGGAAACTAAAGCTAAAATCTTAATTTTTTGTCCTATATTGATTTTTTAATCTTATTGGTTGAGGTCGAAAATCTTTTCATCACATTTTTGATCTTTTAAATATTAGAAACATAATAATCCATGGATTATTTGTGTCTACTCCTATCAAGTCGATTTTCGTTATTATACATTGCAATGTGACGTTAACAAGTTATATGCCTCTTGTACCCGGATCATTCAATTGGATTTTATTAAGTGAAAAAAAATATATAGCCATTAGAAATCTAGATGGATTAGCTAAAACAAATTATGCAGTTTCTCTGTGCTATGGATTCCAAGCATCCTGGTTCGAATCCAGCTGTAGCAGCATACACTTTATTGTTATTTTTTTTTCTTTTTATTGTTTAAGAACAAGTAGTCGATACAAAGACGTATTTCCTAAAAATATTTTATTTAGTGAACCTGAAATTTAGTGAACATCTATTCAGCCACGGTGAGAAAAGCTAGTCCAAAAAAGGAAGCCTCCCACTATCATATATTGATTTCCAGTGTTTCTACTTTTACACATACAAAACATAATACAGAGTATCCAGGGCTATCACTCAGACTCAAACTACTCATTTACAATACTAGGACCATCACTTCTACACGGTGCACCTCTACTACATTTCCTATACCCAACAGCTATGAAATCACTACAACAATACCAGAAAAGCAAACTACGGAAGATATGCCGAGGAACATCTCTAGAAAGACGTAACATGACGCACATTCACAACGAGCTACAGCTAGAAACTGTACAACAGCACATCACGCGAAGACACATCAAGTTCAATCACCCCATCCCCCCTTCCTACGAGGTGGAGGGGCAGGAAAGGTTCCAAAAACCCTATCAACATCACCTTATAACTTCTTTATTCTCTTGCAGCTCCACCTCCTCCCCTACTATTTTTTTTACTTCTGACTGTTTTTTATTATTTGATATTATCTTTCACCTATAATTATTAACTATTTCATTTTCTCTTCTCTGTTTAATCAACATGAAGAGGCCCCTCACCTCCAAATATTTTTAGCAGAATTCAACGGAACGGACACATCAAATTATCAGATAAGTGACTATAATTTCAATTGAGTACATTACATTTTTATATTATTTATTTTCATTAAACTAAAAAAATGCCATTAAAATAAATTCAGAAAAATAAATAGATCAAAATAAGGCCCAGTTTTACCTTGATTTCTACCCACCAAAATCCTAATTTTACAAATAATTGCAGTAATATTTTCCTTGCAATTAACTATTCCTATTATTCACTGAAGTTAAATTTATAAAAAAGCTTTTGATTTTCTTTTTTAGCTTGAAAGTTACCAACTAAATTTTCCACCAACATTCTCCGAGGTAGTGGAATTAATTAAAAAAAAGTTTTCACCCATTTGGCTGAAAACGGATCTTAATCTTTTAATTCAACTTTCCCCAGAGCTCGCCCAAGGTCCAAATCATTATTCCTCACAATATTAACTTAATAGGCCTTTATACTTTTTTTTTTTTACAAAAAAAAACTTTTTAATTGAATAATTTCATAAAGCAGATATAATAAATCTCGGAAATACTATAATGGTCTTAATAAGTACAAATTTATCATTAAATCAAATAATGATAAATTTATAAAGAAATATTTAAACGAATTTGGATTGTGCCTATAAAAAAGACCTTTTAATCCGAAACACGAAATATAATAAAAATTTGTATTATATTTACTAGTTGATCTATAAAGTTTGATGGCAATTTAAACTGGAAATACAACCCGGTTGTACTGGCATAATTGCTTTTGCAGTCTTCTTATTAAGGAATGGAACAAATAAATTATATCTTATAGTTTAATACCAAGGAGCTCTTTCCTCAGAGCATGTTTCGCTAGAATTTTCTCCATTTTTCTTATTCCAGGTCTTACTTTCTTCCTTCTCCTCATTCAATAATCAACATATTCCAACTTTCAGACATTTTTATTTTCACATACTTGAAAAATTCCCCTTATTCTATCATATGTAATAATTTAGCAACTGTATTTTGGCCAATTTCCTCTTAAAAGACCATTTCGGCTGATAATCTACGGTGTTCAGTACTAATAACTAATCTTTATCTTTATCTTATAGGTTATCGATGTTATATAAATCGATACTCAGAATAAATTAAATATCGACCTATAAGTATAATCAAACCCTCAAATTTCCTTTAGGTTGACATAATAATTCTGGTTTTTAGGGAATGCTGTAAAAGTAGAAATAAATTATGTCTTTTGGAAACTGTAGACGATTTTGAAATTCTGAGATATATACTACATATGTACCCTCTACCGAGATAGTTCCTTTCATCTTATCTGAAAAACAATTTCATTGTTAGAAAAACCATATCGCTTTGATTATGATCTGCAGCATGTAAAACACACAATATCTTTCCGGCCATTGTTTAATTTACTAATTTTTTCTTCCTGTTCAGATGTATTATTAGAAGAAATGTCTTTTACTTAATGTTAAAATATGTATTTGTTCTATAAAAGTACATTTTATTTTTTATAGTAGATTCATGTCAAACAGTTTTATGAGCATATATGCTAAGCTCTAATATATATTGGTATATCAGTGTTACCATCCTGGGAAGAACACTAAAGCTTTAGAAGACTGGGTCTAACAAAACTATGGCTTAGTTAATGATACCAGTTACAACATCTTTTTTTTCGTTTTTTTATTTTACTTTATTGGGGAATATTATTACAGATTTGGATAAGCAACACGGAGGAAGATCTTTACCAGCAAAATCTACGACGATGAAATTAGGCTTACTGTGAAAGAAAACCCTTACCAAACAGTTAGAGGCCTTGCAGTACAACTGAATACAAGTGTATCGACTGTTTATCGATGCTTAATGATCGTTGTGAGAAAAGTAAAAAATATCTATGAGTATCTTATGAAGTTAATGAGCGGCAACAGCTAAAGCGTTATGACCTATGTACTTCAATGCTTGCTAGGAAAAAAAACAATCCTTTTCTCGAAAGAATAATCACGTGCGATGAATAGTTGATTGTATATGACAACAGGTGTCGGTCAGGTCAGTGATTTAGTATCGACGAAAGACCTGGACGGATTCTCAAACGAAATTTGCACCCAAAAAATTATAGGTTTCTTTGTGGTGGTGAATGGCAGAAATAATTCATTTCTCCTTTTTACCTAAAGGGGAAACCATCACATCCATACCGTACTGCCGTGACATAATGCATCAAAAACATGTCAATAATCAACAAGCATAGGTTAGTTAGAAGGGACCTATACAAAACCCTGAATTTTTCATTTCTGGGATTGAAAAGTTCGTAAAAAGTAAGGGAAAATGTATAAGAAATATTATAAATAAAACTTTTTTGATTTCATAAGGTTGTTTTACTAAGTGACCTTTCCTGCGAAAACTGACATTTTATACGAAACCACCTTAATTTAATTAGCCCTAACTTTAAAATTTTAAGTGTCGCGGAGTGTAATAAACCTTGTTGCGGATCCACCCACATCAAGAGCAATTAATTTCCAGACACCTTGACGGAGACTCCTAGGCAGTTTACTTAAAGTTTTTAAGGTACCAAATCTGTGTTAATTTTATTCATCAAGCCCATGACTCGATTCCTCACCACCCCAGCTTTGTTTTGGAGTCTACTGCAGATTTTTTTCAAGTCCAGACCTATACTAGTTGGTTTTCGCTTTCACCTTCAGTATCTTCACCAACCTAGCAGAGACTCGACCTCACTGGCTCACTTCCATTTTGCATTTTCGAGATCCTCGACACAACTTCGACCATCAAATCCACCAAATCGAACCATGGCTCGCCATTCCGATCGATGCACCGAAGTAACCTCGAATAGACGTTCACCATTAGCCCAGTGAGTTGCTCCTCCTCGTATAGTTTGCTCTAGCATTGAATACTTATATCATTACGCATTTTTCTCTGCATTATATGTAGTTTAATTAGAAGTTCATTAACTTGCTTGTTCCCTGATTTTATTGTTTCTTTCTTGGTTAATATTTTTTTTCCTTTTCACCGAGGAAGAGATCGGTATTTTTAAATTGCGACAAGCACCCCAACAATGTTATTGTTAATCAATTCACTATCACTTTTTGCATTTTGTTCAGTCCGCAGCAAAGTACTAAAATAAAATAGTTTTAATCATTGATTCTTTGCTGAAGTGATATTTAATTCAAACAATAAAAGTGAATAAGATATTGAAGGGCTGAATAAGTGAGACAAAAGTTAAAGAACAAGTTGTCTTGCCTTTGGCGGACAGTATTGATGTTCCTGACTAAAGCCCATTGTTGGGCTGATCTACCAGGCACAACTGCCCGCTAAACTTTTATTACTTGATTCCTATTGTAACGTCGTTCCATCCCGGGCCATTCCTTACTGCCGCAGTTTCGAGATCTTATAGTTTACCCAGGGAAATTCTCCTGCTCTTCTAGCATCTCTAGATTTACAGAGTATATTCAAGATTAAAGTACATTAGAGACTAATATAAGTCCATAGGTACGATAAATCAGTATTTGTACGATCTAAATGGCTCTAAATTTATGTGTGGTGTTATTCAGAAATATATTAAAAAAAAAAAAAAGTTATATCACTTAATTTACATATTATATTTTTGAGAATATCCTGAAAAAAAAAATTGTTTAGGCGTTGTCACGATTTCCAAGAACTCTTATTTCCCTTAATAATCATTGTATAAACTAAAAGTGAATTATATTATTAGTACAAAATATTAAAGACCTTTCATTTTAGGGCTGTTGGGCATGACTATAGGAACAATTAAGTCGAGATATGTGACCTCAATACAGTTGTTTTACTATTGACTGACCGCTAGATACATATATATTCGAAAAATAGGTATCAAGAAGCTGTTTATAAATTTAATATTCATGTATTACAGAAGTATGAAAATTAGCAAATCATATTTTTGACTAAACGTTTATTGATTTTAATAATGTCTTAAAATACCTTTTTTTTTTCAACATCTTATGATTCAATCTTCATTCAATTTTTTTTTTTATATATATTCTCACCACGTATGCAGATGATACATGTCTATTGTCAGTGAACAATGATCCTTACATTGTATCCCAAGCCCTCCAATCTCACATCACCACCCTTGAAGAATGGTACCAGAATTGGAGGACTAATATTAATTCCAATAAATCCCACCAAATCACATTTACCCTTTGTCGTAAACCAACGACCTCTTGCCCTACAGTATCTTTAATAATACCCTACTTATTCCTGTCGAACAGATCCGTTACTTTGGACTACATCTGGACAAACGACTGACATGGAATCCTCATACAAGACTAAAAAGACAGGAAACTGCTCGTCGATTTCGACTATTACAACATTTACTAGACAAATGGTCTGAATTGCCAATCCATTACAAAAGACTGATCTACATGACTATTATAGCCTATCTGGACATAACAATAAATAAATGATTTTAAAAAAAAAACTTTTTATATTTTTAAGACATTTATTAAAATTTACAGCTGTATTAGCTAAAAAATAGAACTAATAAATGTACAGTAAATTATAGTCCAATGCCATAATGTAGACTTGTGGAGACTACTCCAAGAACCCCATCTAGATTACTATGTTTTGAGGACATCATGTTTTAAGACGCATCAGGAAGAGGCAATTGGAAGGTGGTGAGGATCAAGAAAGGATTTTGATCTGGTGATGTTCTAATAAGCAACATATTGAAAATTGAGGCTACTATCGATGATTTTATTTGTGATGAAATAAGGAATACTGTGGATTTTTCACAGGATTTGGAATCGTAAAGTCTGAATACGAGAAGAATTCCGTAATTGCTATTAAAACATAAATATTAAAAACTAAAGTTAAAAGAAAAACATACATTTATAATTATATATAAAATTGCATAATTGGATAAAAAAATCATAGTAGTATTTTTGATAATATATAAATATTGAAAGAAATACAACAATAAAGGTATACATCAAATAAAGGTTTGATGCGTACATTCCAGGTATTTTTTATCACAACACGACAAAATAATTAGAAGTAACTTTTCTGTTTGGAATGAATACTATTAGAAAGAGGACATTTTCCGCAAAGAGGCGCTAAAACTGGTTGATCATGCAATTTACTTTTAATCCCCGTTGTGAAATCTAGCTCTCCAAGGTTAATAAGGGAGCTTTTAGTGCAATAGAAGCGTTAATGGAGCCATTGTGGCCAGGAAGGATAGCAGGATAGTTGACTAATCAGGAGATAATGGTCTGGGTTGTGGGCGGTTTAAAGGGACTTAGGAAGCTGGAGTACTCCATCAAGTTCTGCCAAGGAGGAAAGAAGAAGTCTTTACAAATATAGAAAAAACTGTGAAGAAAGAAAAGTTGAAAAATGTAAAAGTAAGTGAAATGTTTTTTTTTCTCCTGTCAGCTCTTCTTTATTTTTGACTCAAGATGTCTCCATCAAATACTTTTAAGATGTCTAGACCAACTACAAAAGAACAACGATTAACGATTTGTTATATAGAAAATCCATTTTTCGTAATTAACTAATAGAATACTAAAAATGTTCCAGATTTTAGAAAATAAATATATTGTAGGTTTGAAAGTTTTCTCATTGAACGAAATCCATCTGATGCCAAAACTATGTAATTTCTTAGGTAACTTTTTCCCTTTTGGCTTCAATACTTGGATGAACTTGGAGTTCAATTATGGTACTTCTCTAACTAGGGTACAATCCCGTAGAAGTTAGTTGGACGGTCTGGATTGGACCAGATTATAAATGAAGTTTTCACCTAACAGCTCCTTAAAATTTAAAATATCTAAAAAAAAAGTAAAAAAAATTTTCTGCATTGTATAATTAAAATGGTGTGAATTTACTTTTTAAGAATTGAATATTCATTAAGCAGCGAGACGTTAAATGGTCCAGCGACCGACGAATTCTGCATAGGAAAAAAAAATTAAGAATTTAAAATTATTTTTACTAGAATTAGGACTTTATTTTTACTGTAAAGAAAATATCTGTGATCGAATTCGAATTAGATTACAATAGATTGCTTTGAAGGTTAAAGACACAAGTCAATAATATCCTATAGTAATATCCTACAAGTCAATAATATCCTATCCTCCAAGTCAATAATTTAGTATAGATGTGATGACATTGGGAAAGTTTCCGAGAGGTCAGTCAGTATGCATAGGCTAACATCACCTTCACTGTGGATTGCCTCATATTATATTTTTAAAAAGTAATATCCTAAAAGAAACATCTAAGTGATATTAAAGCATGACTTTGAAGTTTTCTTATACAGTTTTCCAAAACTTTAGAAATGAACTTGGAACCATTATGAATTAAGGCATCGATAAGGAAACTGAAATTTTATCAGTATATAATACAAAGATTTATGACAAACAAAATTTGGTGAGTTAGCATCAAAGATCAAGTTTACTAACGCTTTTATAGTAAATTACACGTTCAAATTCTGACTAACACAAAAAACCGCTAATATTAAAACATGAAAGAGAAAGAAAATGAAAGTTAAAAAGGGGCTTATAGTTAGGAGTTTATTTACTATTACTAAGAAATAGCAAACAGTAGTGAGAAGTCTATAAGCTAAGACCCCTGACCAAAGAAGTTACACCAAATAAACTAGAGATAAATAATTTGTGTGATATGAAATATTATTGAAGTATTATAATGCAAAAGACATGGTACAAACAAACTTTCTAATAGGCAACAGGGTTTCACATTAGAACATAATTTTAACGTTGATCTTAAAAAGGAAGTAAATTCATTAATTAAATTTTAAAGTGAAAAACTTTTAGAAAGTGTATTAAAAATGTATTCAATAATAATTTTTTTAAAAACATAAATTTTCTCTTCAAATAAATCAAATCTATTGTTATCATTTAATTTTTTTTTAAACAACTCAAGTTTAAATCAAAAAAACTAATAATAAAAAAATACTAACTTGATATGAATAACGAAAATTAATAAATATAAAAAAATAAAGCTGATTAAAATGAGACAAAATAATATATAACAAAATCACTATGGTATCACTGACAAAAAATTACTTTTCACAAATTAAGCAAGCACTTAACTCCTTTTCAACGGCAACGCATCGTTTATTAGAGCTTTGAATTAACTAAGTCTCAATCATTTATTAATTAATCAATTAGTGCCCGATCGACGGTTTTATTAGTGAATAATGATCAAGTAGTTATGATCAATAATTCCTTCATTGTTTAGTTATGAGTGATCGTCGAATTGTGATTAGCTCAACTTAAAGAGTAGCAAACAGTGTTGCAAACACATTTCTCAGTTTTAGACATTTTCCGTATTTTCGATTTAAATATTTTGTTTTCAAAGACTGGTCTAATCGCTTTTAGTAAATTTTTTAAAGGTAAGATGAGCCAGAGTATGATTATTGGATATCCGAGGTGGGGCGGGTTGCCAATATTTCCCCTTTAATTATGAATATCTCTCCAACTATATTCGGATTACGAGTATATTAATATATATATCCCCGTCACCGTAGATCAATGAATACTCGTTAGAAATGAATCCTTTAAAGGTATGATAAGGAAGGCTTCCACGGAGTTGAGAATTGATTAATTAAAGATGATCCTTATCAACAAAAAATAACGTTTGTGTTATAATTTATGAACATATTTTAAAATTTAAGCTTGCTGCGTAAAGAGTGTTTAAAATATCAATTAAACATGGTTCTGATACAAACGAGAATAAAAAAAAAATTGGTTGTACAGTTAGTTTTAAAAAAAATTAATAAATGTATCACGCTGTAGTAAACAACCTGTATTATAGTGTAAGGTTATATAAAAACTGACTGTACAAAAGCCTAAATCTTTTAACTCTGTTTTTGTTAAAACTGTGTCTCAGACTTAACATTTCATTTTAATATTAGAAATCAGCCTTACACAGTTAAAATAAAAATCTCAGCCTATAACTACCACTAGTGTACAGATCATAGAAATAAATTTTTAGCTTTCTATGCTTATTCCCACGATGATATAAATTATTAATATTTTTTCTGAGATAATAACAGAGAGAGAGGGTTTAGAGAAACTCCCAAGAATCTCAATGGATTTTTTTTTTAGCTTTTTAAACTACTGCCGTTATTTAAATTTTTGGGGGGCTCAAAACCTACATTGAGGACATATGCCTAAAATGGGGAGGGTAAGATTCATTTCTCGGGGCTACCCTGATAAATATTGACTGACCCAGGTGGAAGTAGAACCCACAACCTTTCGGACCAAGCACTGAGAACATCTTTCCAACGTTCTCAGTCATCATATCATCCCGTTTAATGTTAAAATAAACAAATTCGAATTAGTATAACACATATAAATGGACCGAACAGAATAATCATTCAAATAAAACAGTTTCGTTTAATGGAAAACACTTCCATCCTCGAAACGTTTTGCTTGTGGCATTCTTAATCAAACCATGGCCTAGTAACCAGTCACTGAGAAGTGGGGCTGACAGCTATATGGAACCATTCCAAATTTACCCGAGCTGGTGTACCATCATCCATCAATGTACGGGGCAGGCGAATTAAGTATTCAGGAAAATAGTAAGGTATTTCTCAATCTTAAATCATAACTATATTTTAAGGTTTTTTACTGTCAGTAAATAACTAAAGTAAAAAGATAAAAAGAATAAGGAATAACAAAATAACCTCAAACTATCGCCAAAAAAATTAATAATTATCAATTAACTTCCTCTAAAACGTACAAGTATTAGTAATGATATGTAATACAATCATTGCATCACCTAAATAATTTTTTCTCTGTAATTATTGTGTCAAATCAATTATACACCAACTGCAAAACTCTCATTCTCTATTGCAAAAACGTTTATAACCAATTTCAATAAAAAAACATTTTGAACTTATATTTTCTCTACCGAAACCTTATGAGGTAGTAAATTACTCTCTTATAATAAAAAAAAAAAGCAAATTTAAAAAACTTTTTTATTTACTTTAAGATTTTCTTATATTTAATACAAAATCTACATATGTGGATATATGAGCTCTGCATATTCTACATACATTAAAATAATAGTTGAATAAAAATATAGAAAATATCAACTAACAAAAATGAAATCTCCTTTGATAAAAATTATTTGGAACCAATTAGTGTTAGCTTTAGGGTCGTTATGGTTTACCTAGTCGGTGTTCTGTTTCTAACATTCCACCGGGTTTTAGCCCGAGTATGGACGACTATTTGGATTGAAACTAAAAAAAAAAACTGTTTGAATTCAGAGAGTTATGTCAGTACTAGACTCAGCTAGTGTAACAAATCATAATAGGTGTAACTGTTAATTAGATAAATAAGAATACAATAGAGGAAAGTGTGTACGTTTTTTGAGATATTTATTTTTTAAGATTTTTAGGCACAATCTTAAAAATAAAACAATAATCTATCGTTGTTTACAGTTTTATCTTTTTATTTATTTTTCTTCTTATTATATTTTTTCTACTTATTACTATTCATTTTAGTTTTTACTTGCCTTATTCTATTTCTTACATAATTGTTTTATTTACTTTTCTCTTTATCTAATGTGTATCTATGGTATGATTAAGTACTTACAGTCTTAATACTTATTGATATATAATTTGGCAGATTTCATTAGTTCAATAAAATTATAGTACAAAATATTAATAGAAAAGATTTAACACCACTGACTTACTATCAATAAAAAACAGTAGACTCCATGAAGCTGAAAAACTTTAGAGTACTACTTAGCCCTTAATCAATATCTTTGTCTGCTTATATCAATAGAAAGATCTGGGGGAAGCAAGATCTGATGAATTTGTCTCAGAAAGAGGACTAAGGCAGGAGGATGCATTGGCCTGCCTCCTCTTTGATTTAGCTCTTGAAAAGGCCATTAGAGAATCTGGAATTCAAGCGGGGGGAACAATAATCTGCAGAAGAATTCAGCTTCTTGCTTACGCTGATGACATTTACATTGCTGAAGTGAATGCAGAAAAGACCAAACACATGGTCACAGAAGAAATCTCCAGGCACGGTGAAGAAATAAGGATCGGAGAATGTACTTTTGGAAAAGTCCCCGAGTTAGTGTATCTTGGATCGCTCATTACCCAAGAAAATGTTGTGGACTCCGAAATTAAACGAAGAGTCTTATGTGCCAACCGCTGTTATTATAGCCTCAGTCCCTATTTTAGGAGCCGTACCTTGTCTAGGACACCAAGATTTATCGGTATAAAACAATTATTCGGCCAATTCTTCTGTATGGCTCGGAAACGTGGACTATCTCTAAGGCTGGTGAACACAACTTAATGGTCTTGAAGAGGAAGATTCTCCGTAAAATATTTGGAGCTGTCAAGGTTGACTAGTTAAGGAGACGTTGAACAAACCAGGAGCTCAAAAACTTATTTAAGGAACCAGACATTGTCCAGTTTGTGAGGTTCAGTAGATAAGGTGGTCCAAGCATGTTGCTCGGATGGCTGAGAATGATCTGCCAAGGAAAATAGTGACAGAGGTACTTCATGGAACAAGGCGCAGAGGAACTCGGGCATTATTTTGTAATAGTAACAGATATTATATTATCAGTATATTCTATAGTTTCACTCTAATGGGAGTAGATTCAGAGATGTATCCGTGAACCTCCTTCTATCTCCAGATTTGTATGTAAATGTAGGAGATTAGAATGTTCAAGATTTTATCTTTTAACACATCTTCCCTGAATATTATTTTGTTGTAATAACAGACTGTATCTTATCATCGTATTGCTTTTACACTGTTATAATAAGTTATCTTGGAAATAAGGAAAGTTTCTTTCCCACCATGTTTTTGTACTGTTTAAATACAACAGGATGATTTTGCTATGTATACAGCCTTAATAATACCCAATAACATATACATTACTAAATAATACTTGAAGAAGAAAGTGGTAAAAGAGAAGCCCACCATTAACAGAATTGATTAAATATA
>NW_027106983.1:1046474-1047802 GCF_000696795.3 Halyomorpha halys
TTTTACTACATCGGGAAAGCATTTAAAGAGGAATGATAAAGCTTTAATAATTAACACAGAAATAGACATTGATCAACAGCTGAAAAGTTCTTGATAATTTTAACTTCATAGGGACAGCCAGTTTTATGATACAGTGGTCAATAAATCAGTAATTCAATGGTATATTATCTGTTATGTATTAGAAAGACATAACGGGTTTCCATTTTGACTGGAACTTTCTTACAGAAGAAGTATAGTTTTTGAACTCAAAAGCTTCCAATTAACTAATTGCGAAATGTATTTTAGAAATGATTTTTCTTAAACTGCTAAGAAGAGGACCATCATTAATAATTTCATGTTCAATAGAACTTTTTGTTTTTGAGATACAGTGATCAGTAAGTTAGTGAGTGACATGACAATCCTATTAGGCTGGTACTGCCTATATAGTACAAGAGCCGGGATGAAAAAAAGGCAGTTATTTTACCTCAATTTTTTATTACTTTAATGAGAACCATGTATAATTACTAGTCAAAACTGATGAGTCTGCCAAGTATAGGTAGAGAGAATAAAACATGGCGACTGTTTCAAAACCTTTAAAAAAAAATTAATTTTTCATTCGGAGCTTTGTCTTCAATCTTAAAAATTATCAACAACACTAGAAAATCTAAAAGAACATTATTTATATGGCAGTAAATTTTCTTAAATATTAGCCCTAATACAGCTATTTACGTCCAATATAATATAGTTCTCGAGATATATCCTTTTAAAAAGCAACATTTCATAAAAATGTACTGAAATATCAGTAGTTAGTTAATTTACTTTGAGAAATCTAAATCTCAGGAACTACAGATGTCTATTAGCAATCAAATTAAATCAAGTTTAATGAACTATAAAGTAGTTTATGACCTTTTTTACCTTCGTAGGAATTGTAGTTTTCATAATATTTGCTAAAATAAATTGATTTATAGTTGTTCGAATAATAAGTTTGATTTATGAAAAACTTTATTTCACAAACCACTGGAAGTACAGATGTCTGCCAGCGCTCAAATTAAAGCTATTTAAATTTACTACAAAAAAGTTAATAATGTTTATCTTTGTAGGAATAGTAATTTGACAAATATCATAATATTTGACAAAATAAACTCACAAAATGTTAATTTCTAGTTCTTATAAAGTTTTCGATTTTTTAAGAAATAAATCTCTAGACCCATAAGACGCACATATCTCTGCCAACACTCATAGTAAGGGAAATTAAATTTAATATAAAGTAGTTTATGACACTTATCTTCGTAGGGGTTGTAGTTTTTATGAATTCATACATAAATATAAATTTGTTCGAACAACTATAA
>NW_027106983.1:1047852-1049131 GCF_000696795.3 Halyomorpha halys
TGATAAAGCTTTAATAATTAACACAGAAATAGACATTGATCAAGAGCTGAACAGCTCTTGATAATTTCAACTTCATAGGGACAGCTAGATTTAAGATACAGTGGTCAATAAATCAGTAATTCAATGGTATATTATCTTTTATGTATTAGAAAGATACAACGGATTTCCTTTTTGTCTGGAATTTTCTTACAGAAGAAGTATAGTTTTTGAACTCAAAAGCTTCCAATTAACTAATTGCAAAATGTATTTTAGAAATGATTTTTCTTAAACCGCTAAGAATTCGAATTTGTTTAAACCCGGCCACTGTAAAGCATAAAGAGAACCATCATTAATAATTTCATTTTGAATAACACTTTTTGCTTTTGAGATACAGTGATCAGTAAGTTAGTGAGTGACATGACAATCCTATTAGGCTGGTACTGCCTATATAGTACAAGAGCCGGGAAGAAAAAAAGGCAGTTATCTCACCTCAATTTTTTATTACTTTAATGAAAACTATGTATAATTACTAGTCAAAACTGATGAGTCTGCCAAGTATAGGTAGAGAGAATAAAAAATGGCGCCTGTTTCAAAACCTTAAAAAAACATAAATTTTTCATTTGGAGCTCTGTATCTTAAAAACTACCAAAAACACTAGAAAATCTAAAACAACACTATTTAAAGGACAGTAAATTTTCTGAAATATTAACCCTAATACAGCTATTTACGTCCAATATAATATAGTTCTCGAGACATAGCCTTTTAAACAGCTATATTTCATAAAAATGTACTGAAATATCAGTAGTTTGAGAAATCTATATCTATATCTTGAACTATATGACGTACAGATGTCTATTAGCAATCAAATTAAAGCTAGTTTATGGTCTTTACCTTCTTAGGAATTGTAGTGTTCATAATAATTGCTAAAATAAATTGATTTATAGTTGTTCGAATAATAAGTTTGATTTATGAAAAACATTATTTCACAAACCACTGGACAGACGTCTGCCAGCGCTCAAAATTTTACTACAAAATAGTTAATAATGTTTATCTTTGTATGAATAGTAATTTGTATGAGATTTGACAAAATAAACTCACAAAATGTTAATTTCTAGTTCTTATAAAGTTTTGGATTTTTGAAGAAATAAATCTCTAGACGCATAAGACGCACATATCTCTCCCAACACTCAAAGTAAGGGAAATTTAATTTAATATAAAGTAGTTTATGACACTTATCTTCGTAGGGGTTGTAGTTTTTATGAATTCATACATAAATATAAATTTGTTCGAACAACTATAA
>NW_027106983.1:1049725-1052721 GCF_000696795.3 Halyomorpha halys
GCATTACCATTTGTGAACAACAGTAGGATGATTGGAGTGGTATGGAAATGAATGGGTTATATAACAGACACCGTATAAGGTGAAATATATAGCTGCAGGTAATCACGGCGCCATTCAAATGAGAGCGATATAGTACTGTATTCTGTATTCGGGCCTATAGTATTTGCATATCTGCAGCCTAGTTCTAAATATCCCCACCCCTACCCAAGCTGTGGTTAATAAAACTGGCTTACGTTCCATTGTGCAGCCTAAGGTTAATAACGACTCCATTGTCCAAACATCTATTTAGGAAGGATTAAATCTACCTGATTTGCATACTGCTAAGTAATGAGTACACAGGTATAAAGGATTTATACAATTAAAAAAAACAACAAATATTTGCTTAATTCATTAGCTTTTTTATCGTTATGTGAAGATAATCTTTTTTATTCACTAATATCATTTAGAGAGTAAATATGCAAACCATGATATGCTAAATGAGCCTAATGACTCAACAACATGTGTTATTCAGACGTAGGAGGAAGTGCACATTATCATAAATAACTTTGAAACGTTTTTGCCCTTTAATTCCGAATAACTGACTATTCACTCAGTAAAATAACAGTTCTTTTTACTCTTTTATTAGTGATCAAGCGTAACGATTCGTCCATTTTTTAAACGACCACGATAGGCAGATCTATTGGGATTACAGAGGTTCATATATGAACCTATTTAAAAATCTAGTTTCGTGATGATAATATGTAAATGTTTGTTGCTAATAGTATACTTGTTTGTTCTGTTGCACTTTAGCCCAGGTCACTGCTAATTAAATTGTTTTTAGTTTTTAGTTTTAAAACAGTTTGAAATACATTGACCAAAAACATCTGCCAATTTGGCCAGTGTTTTTATTGCATTGGTACCTAATTACCCATATTTCAAGGTTTGAAATTACAATTTATTAAATTTGTTTATATCTCAAGCCCCATGGGATGGTGTTTCGATATAGGGAACGTTTTTACTACATCGGGAAAGCATTTAAAGAGGAATGTGGAATCTAGGATGGAGAAATTTAGAAAATGGGATATAGTGTTCTGGTCACGGCGCTCACTATTCTTCTCTAATCAGTCCAGTAAGCCAATTAGTTGTCCTCAGTCTAGACTGAGGTTGTTAACGTGTGTTTGCGTCCTTTCTGACTATCCTATCGGTATTAAAGTCTTAGTGAGTTAGTGCAGTATCGGGTTTCACAGATTTTGAAATTTATTCTATATTACTACTGCCATTAGTTCAAATATTGTATGTATGTAGTCAGGTTTTGCTCCTTTTATTTATGTATGCTTCATAATAGGTGCTCAATATACTACGCTGAAACTGTTGGATTTTATTACAATAGCCTTTTTTATACTTCACACCAACCATGTTTTAGATGTGAACACTGAGAACAATGAAAGGAAGAGTGTTAGCACAGAACCTTGGAGAACTACGAATACATCACAAATTCCTACTCTAAATGAGCGATACTGAAGGAATTTGCGAAGGAGGTTGTCCTACAGATTTGAACCAAGGACACCATGTGATATTGAATCAAAAGCCTTCATGCGATCATTGCGGTCACCTCATTTTTGTTTGCATTATTACTTACTCCGCCTTGTAGCTTCCCCATAGGATCATTCGGATAGAGACCGGCCACGAAGAGGATCTGTTCCAGTGGTTTTATTATCTCTGACCAATATGCCTTAAAGGGTATACAGAAAGAAGGAAAAGAAAAATAGCAGAAGATATGATATGCCAGTGCAATATAGTACATCTAAATAGTTTTCCAATTCGTTTAAAGCACGAATTTGAAGTTCTGTTAGCAACTAGAATAGACTTATTACATAACAAAGCGGGTGAGGTAGAAGTCAGAACTGAAGCAAGCTTAAATCTGACAGATGTGGTATGAAGTTTCCCAGGTTTAACTTACTCCTATGCAACTATTAATTAGAAAATACATTAGGTGACTGGAGTAACGTGCTTACCTAACTCTGCCTGGAAAAAATTATAAGATCGATAATAGGGTATCTAACCAGTAACCCTAGTATTGTTAATTTTTTTGTTTTTAAAATTTACAATGATTGAATGCTATTTTGTGAATAAAACTAAAGTAAGGAGTTAGAATGAGGCAACTAGTGGCAAACAATAGTTGGCAGCAAAGCCGCAAAAAGTCGTTTGGTGCTTTTCCCCACTAGTTGCGCTAGTCCGCTTCAATATATTTGAACGAGATACTTGAGCTTACGGGATATCTCTTGCACCTACTTACTAAGCCAAGAAAATAAAGCCCTTCAAAAAAGGATCATTATGAAAGCAAGGCATTGTGGTATTAACCCGATCAAATCGCTCTACTATTTTCTTCAATTCATATTTAATACGTTAACTATTATTCCATACATTATTTAATGCTCCAAAATTTGTCTAAATGAAGGATTTCTTCTAAAGATGTTCTAACTAACATATCTTCAAACTATTTTAGTTATCACATAAAACGTCATATCTTAGAACAAATTTGGACGTGCAGAAACCTTCTTTAAAATTGCTTAATTTCTATCAGAGTTGATTTTAATTTTAATAACAATTATTGGGTTGTAAAATAAGTTCGTAGAGTTTTTCAATATTTAAATTTAATCCTCTTTTTGGTAAAATCATGTTTATTTAGTCAATAATGTTTACACATTATAAAAAAGGATTACTTAAGGTGCTTTAATGCATCAGTTTCAACCGAGATTTCTTATCTTTAAGTGGTATTTTGCTTGCTCAAAATGAAAGAGAAAAAATCCATTTTCATCATTTAATGATTTTTTATTTCCGAAAAGGAAAATCCGCTGTACAGAGGATAACAAAATTTGCAGTGTGTATGGCGATGATGCCTTAGGAGCAAGCATCGTCCGTAATTGGTTTGCTCGGTTCAGAACCCGAAATTTTGACTTGGAAGATGCAAACCGCTCGGGTCATCCTTCAACTGGTGATGACTAAATTCAAGCATT
>NW_027106983.1:1052771-1062263 GCF_000696795.3 Halyomorpha halys
AATTGGTTTGCTCGGTTCAGAACCCGAAATTTTGACTTGGAAGATGCAAACCGCTCGGGTCATCCTTCAACTGGTGATGACTAAATTCAAGCATTAGTCACAGACAACCCTCACGACACGGGATACCACAGAAACGCTTAACATATCTCGTGCAAGTGTCTCAAATCCTTAGGGGGCTGCGGGATATGTTTCTCGAAGTGGTATTTGAGTTCCTCACAATTTGACGGAAACGAATTTATTGGACCACAAATCCATTAGCGATTCCCTCTTAAAAGAGATTGGTAACTAGGGAAGAATTGGTAAGGTCCAGAATAATAACATTGTGAGGGAAAAGTCCTAGGGAAAATGAATCGATCCGCCGTTAACGACTCCAAAAGCAGGATTAGATCCAAAAAGGTTATGCTGTGCATTTGGTGGGATTGGAAAGGTGTCCTTTATTTTGAGCTACTCCTGCCCAACCAGACCATTAGTCCTGCACTATACAGGCAGCGGTTGGGAAAAAGCGTCTAGCATCAGGCTAATCACAAACGCATAGTTTTCCATCACGATTACGCCCGTCCTCACATGTCTTTGGAGACCAGGCAGAAATTTTTGGAGTTTAGCTCGGATGTGATGTCCCACCCACGCTATTCACCAGTCCTAGCCCCAATAGATTTTCACTTACTTCGGGCCCTTCAAAAACTCTTTTAACGGGAAACACTTTAATTCGCTCAAGGACTGAAAACGCACATAGAGGAGTTCATTGCCCAATTCTGAGAAATTCTGAGAGGACGGAATTAAAAAATTACCTGAAAGATAGCAACATGTAATAGATCAAAATAGGTCATATGTAATTAATTGATTAAAAACATTGACAAGAATCTGCAGTTTATATTGAAATCACCAGTAAAAAGCGCTATGAACTTATTTTAGAACCCGATACTTTTGGCTCAACTATGGTAAATACATTCAATTAACTTTAAATTATCATAGCTGTAAGCTCTATGAAGGGTAATTTTTCCTAACAAAAATATATTAGGAAAATGTCCCTAATACGCACTTAGCCCTTAGTGATAAATACAAAATAAAATATTTTTAAAAGTTGATTTTTCTAAAATTTATAATTATAAAATATTAAAGAAAAGAAAAGGTTCCCTTTATTCAACGTCCAAGAACATGCGCGTGTTGATTACTTTTTTTTTGCGTTGAATGCCGTAGCCACATCAATATCGATTGGCACGATAAAAGCTAAACTTGCTCAGTTAAACTTAAAAAGCCTTTTAAAAGTAATCCTTAACATAATCAGAAGTGTAATTAATTCCATTTGCACCAATTATTGAAGAAACCAATATTTGTATAACTTGCAGACTTGTGAGAAGGATTAAACTTCTGATAACTCTCAGAAAAATAATTAGGTTAATTAGTGATATTGTAGAAAATCACACTGCGTTCGGTGCGCCTCGTAATGGTTTATCCTTCATACCAATGGGTATTGAGACACTCTTTTCTGAATGAGGAATGATCGCGGTAAATGTTTATATTTATTAAAACAAAACAGAACGAAATATTGTTGATTTCTTATTATTAAATTATGATACTTCATATTTTTCCCTTTGGTTTTGTCCTCAGTTTTATCCTATATATATAAAAAAAAAAAGATTTTTAAACAAATGATATCAGAAAATAAATAAATGAGTTTAGAGAAGAAGAATACATTTTTTAAATATATATTCATGACAGTTAAACTAAAGTTTGATTCAACTTAATAGAAGAAGTAGGTGCAGTACATGTAATTTTATTTTAAGCACCCATTTTAATTGTTCATAACATAGTTTAAGGTTCGTTGAATAAATGAATCAGGGTTCTAATTCCGGCAACCAGACAGTTAACGTGCTGTTCATAGCAACTATTGAAATCTAATAGATGGACCCAATCCTTAACTTTTTCTATTGTCTTTTCAGGACCCTATAATCTATTGATTGGCTTCGTATAGCAACGCTGATTATGAATACCATCTCTCCCAACGAACGTTTAATCTTAAAAAGAGAGTAATTGAAGATCAATCATGTTGGATTCCAAAGAAGTTTAAATCTGAGTGTGTAAAATGCAGTTATAAAAGCCTTTTTACTACCTGCTGTGATATTTAGACACTTTGTTTAGTTTTACCACGAACTTACTGTTACACAATAGCAAACAAACAAACAAACAAACAAATAATTTCACTTTTCGTTTATAATGAAAACTGTCCAAGTTGTAATTATTCATTCTTTTCTGAATTCTCATAAAAATGATAAATATAAACTGGGTGTGTAGTACTTAATGACGTTATTGCACATGAAACTTAAAAAAACAAATAAACTATTAAAGTAGTAATAATTAAGCCTTTATCAAATTTTATTGAAATAATTTCATTGTATTTTATTCACAATACGGCTTGCATTTATTTTGTTTAGTTTTCTTTTTATTAGAATTTATATTATTATAGCCGTTAACTGCAACAGCAGATGATACTGTTGCATCAGTTTAATAATTTATGTTACTCTATTTATGTTTTTTATATTTTTTGCACATATATGTCTTTTTAATGGCACGTTTCTTCTTATTTCATACTTCATAATTACTTTATTTATTGATAAGTATTATTACAATCTGCCACAAAATTGGGTAATGAGTAATAGTGCTAATTGCACATTCATACCAGAAATAAAAAAGAGAAAAAATAAATAAATAAAATCTCTATACGATATAAACAGAGAATAAATATAATCAATGTACAATAAATTATTTACAATCCCAACCTGAGTATCTCTGAGCCCATTCTATCCCCCACGTATGAGGGGTAGAACAGGGCCCTTAGAGATCCCAGCGCAGGCCTCTCACCGCGTCACTGGTAATGAACCAGTGGAGGCTGAGCAAGTGCGCTAAAGCCGCATTCCTTAATTCATACTAATACCAATCTAAAGAGGTTACTGTTTATAACTCTTGCCAGATATCGTTCAATCAACCATTCTATTTTTATTGCGAATTCTCCAATTCGTGAGGTATTCGCGTGTTGCTAGAGCCCCAAGGGTCGAGGATAATGGTCAGACAGGGTGGCCAGTGAACGTCACCACGATAGTAAACGGGAAAACTGTACGCTCTAGTAAACACTTCATTCATGGATTGTTGACGTTCGGTAAGAAATAGAGTTGGAAATCTATTGAAACATTTCGTTTCATGACGGCTCCTCCACCAGTTTCTCGTAAAGTATCATCATGTACATTAATTAAATGTTGTACGTATTTTATCATAAAATCGAAAATAAAAGGCAACATTTGTTTGTTTCACTTATACTTTTATTTATATGTCGGGTACGACTGTTACCTGAACCAAGAGGTTTAATTGAGCCTTTCCTCTAAATTTTATGAGTAAAAAATAACTTATGGTAAAAGATAGTATACGAAAATAAAATAAACAAATAAATAAGAAAAGAAACAATTTTAAGTATGCATTAATCATAACTTAATTACTTCTCTTTACAAAAGACATATACGAGTAAAAGAAACATTAACCCAATACCTTTAGTTTAGAAACCAAAATAAATATAAAGAAAAAGGGCTGAAACATGAATGTGTACAAATAGTTAGGAATTTATAAAATGAATAACAACCAAAGTATGAATAAAATGATGAAGAATGAATCAATATTTTGCCCAATGATCTATCTAAGATTTCATTCAATATAAGGTTATTGGAAAGGGAAAAAGGTTCATATTATCTATTCATTTTATTTTATTTACAATCTTTTCATTTTCTTGAGACTAGTTTATATTTTTTACATAAAATAAGTTTTATTCAATTAAAGACTCAAACAATTTATATTTCTTTAGTTCAACGTTTGGGTCAACTCGGTAATCCTCAAGGACAATCTTAATTAAAGATTTACACCTACATCATTTTAAAAAACTTTAGGCGAAACCTGTTAACACAGGGACACCTTTCCCACCGAGTTAATGGATACAAGATGTTGAATAGATAGAAACGATTAACCTAAGTAAAGCCAATGAGAAATAAGATACCAAAAAAGTGGCGCCCCTTAGTGGGGGACAGGTGACTTAGGACTTGTCAGAAGAGAAAGAACAGAAGACGAAGACAGAAGTAAGCAGACAGAGCTGGAGAGAGGGACTTAAGACTGGGAAAAGGGAGCAAGAGGGCTCTTCAGAAATGGAACTCCACTAAGACGGCTAAGACGTCAACAACACTCACAGCATTCTCCATCAATTCAGCTATTCCCAGATATGTATTAGGTAATAATTTATAATGTAATCAATATGTTATGGCAAACCTTATTTAACTGAGTCATTCAATCATTTTATTTTATTTTTTTGTAATCAAATGTAAATAAATTCTTTGTTCCTTCATGTAGTTGATATACTATTATATTGCCCAATACCATTCCTTACTATATTTTATATAATTTATGGCAACGATATTCTGTAAATATTGCCATATTATATAAAGATATACAATTGGTAAAGTAGTAAACACAAAAGCTTTTGGAAAAGAACTCAATAATTACAATAGCTTTGCAGGAATCAAATAATCTTAATTTATAACTATCGATATTATAAATATTAATAGATATATTTGGATAATTGCCATCAGCGATTATCCTGGCATCCCAACTAACGACAGGTATACATAGCAGTATAATAGTATAAACTGGCTATGATTAAAAGTTTTAATAGTAATGTGAAGAAATGAAAAAAAATAGTTTGATTTTGATTGAAATTATAAACCTGGGCAGAATAGCTTGCAAATAGTTTTTTTTTTTAAATTGATAAATTTTTAACTAAGATTTTCACATAGATTCTTCACATGATTGTATCATGTCAATTTATCACTAACAGCAAATTTACTTGTTGTATATATTTTTATGCAGTTGTAAATAACAATAAATAAATTATAAAAGAGAAAATATTGTCCTTGGTTGAAGTACACAACCGAGAAGAGGCTGCCAGGCAGTCATTTAAAACATAATTGAATAAAAATTAAAAACAATTTTTTTATAACATGTGATTCAACTTAATCACGATAATTCTATCCTATCAAATAATTTAATATCACAGACTTTTAAAATAGTTAAATAATAAATAAAGTTATCACTTTTGATGTTGCTTCAATGCCGATTACTTACCTACAATAGAGCTAATATAAAAAATCTTTCATTAAATTTTTTAAGTGTTGTTTGAATGAATAGGTCCACGCAGGCAATGTGCGAGTAGGTTTAACTGAATATTATAGAAAGTATTTATTTATATTAGTCGGATTAAAACTCCTGGCTTTCAAGGAGGGATTAGAACTCCTAGACTTAGGTATACGATTTTCATTATCTATATGATTCTATTCTGACTGAAAAGCCAAGGACTCAACTGTCTCTGACCGATGTTTTTTTAAATTTTTATAAACCAAATTCCAATCTGACTTATACCCAATAATACACCTAATAAAAGACCAGAATATATGAAGTTAAAAATTATTGAGAAAATAAAAGTAGTCCTAACATGATCTTTAAAAACTGCATTACTGCAACATCATGCTAAAAAAAAAAAGGTTTTGGTAATTAGCATGTTGAAATTCTTTATGAAGGAAAGTATATATTTAGAAGAAAACTTTTAGAAGCTCCAAAGAACATAGAAAATAATGAAAATGTAAGCCATCAATTTTCAATAAAACATTTTCGGTAAATTATAATAATGTGTATAATATTAAAAAAATAAAATAAATCTGTACTACTACAACCCACGAAGGGTGGAGGGTGCAGTACTTTGTTAAGTTCTTTTGTTGTGCAAGGTGGTGATTTGGTCGGAATCACCAGATTTTTTTTCCAGTTAAGGAAACTTACTTCATGAGGCTGGAGGGCTCTCGAACTCACAGGGCTGACTCACGGCTACAGCGAAAGAGAAAATAATTATATGCCACAGGTGGATTCGAACTCGGGTCCTTGCAGTTAGTATCAGAGTGCCTTAGGACTGAGCCGCCCGCTCCTATCCATATATTATATCCATAATGTATATTATATTATACCATAGAGTATGTTGTGATATATGTATACATGTAGAATATGATGATATGTTGATTTAAGAACTAATAATGGTTGCTTGTATGATTTTTGAATTTGAAGAATATTTAAAAATAAGATAGTTAAAAATAGTATTTAATTTTAACTCGTGGATATGTAAATAAATACTGGCCAATTAATAAGTTATAAATGAAATATCCAAAGATAGATCAACTTACGAAATTATTCAATTAACAGTTATAATAAACAACTAAATATTTTAGAAATATATTAACTGACTCCATTTTCATTAATTTAAAATAGTGATTTTATTTATAATTTTTATATTGTCTTAACCGATGTGTCAAAATTCCAAATAACCTTAACACTATACGCTAGTATCTATTCCCGTGGGTTAAAACGCTTCCCCAAAGCCATTACTGAAGGAGGGAACAAGGTAAAACACTTGGCATAAGCAAGGCATCAACTATCATTTGTTACCAACTGTCGTTTTCAGTTAGGGGCGGTCTAATACTGAATTCGTTTAGGTCACTCACGTCCGACTTTAAACATAAATATTCACTTGTGACCACCATTAAAACGTATAGTGTGTCTAGAAATTCATATTGATAAAGTTATATGTAAACTATGAAAGCATTTATTTAAAAATATTAGTTAAATTTCAATTATATCAATGGCAACGTTAGTAAATTTTTTAAGATGAGAAAAAAGTTAATGAACCTATTATCTGAAATATAATATGAATGTTTCTTTATATCGTAGTTTTCTCACCTTTTGACTTTTAACCTCTTGAACTTTGAATCCTACATAGAGTACTGGAATAAATCTGTAAATAATTCATCGTTTCAATAGCATCCAATTATTATTATAAACTTGTTGTTTATAATTATATATATAGAGATCCGCTAAAAAAAAAAACTAACAATTTTATCCAGGATGTTTTACACTAGAATATTGCTGGATTGGCGATAAAGCTTAGAACGATGCTAACTTTGTTTTTTTACTTTCTTTTACTCCTTGAGTCATTAAGATCCCGAGCCACCATTTTAAATATATCACTTGTTTTTCACTAATCATAACTGTTTTCATCTTAGTTGTCATAACCGTCTAGAAATAACAAACGCAATCCTACTTTAATTAATTGTGATGTTACATTTTATTGTTACTTGTAATCTCTAACAGTTATAAAAGGGTAAGTTCTTCCAGAAAAAAAATATTAAGAAAACAAATATACCGTTTTGAACTGTGTTAAATAAATGCTTGAAATATATAATTAAGTTATTATTTGATTTACCTTTCAAATTATGTTTGGGATTAAGATAAATTCCAACAAATCCAATCAAATCACTTTACCCTTCGTCGTAAGCCTCCTGACTGGCCTACAGTTTCATTTAATAATGTTACTCTTACCCCTGTCGAACAGATCCGCTACCTTGGACTACATTTGGACAAACGATTACCCTAGAATCCTCACACAAGACTGAAAAGACAGGAAACTGCACGTCGCTTTCGACTATTACAGCACTTACTAGACAAACGGTCTAAACTTCCAACACATTACAAAATACTGATCTACATGACTGTAAATTCATATTACCGAAAATTTCCCAATATTCATACTTAAAAATTCCACTCTGAGACATTTCCGATTTCAATATATGTCACAAATTTTATGAGAACTCGGTAGTAATATAATATAATATAATATAAATAGCATCACAAAACAATAATTTTACGAAAACTATTTTTATGTATTAGAATGAATGGATTTTTTAATGTAAATAATCGAATATAATATTTTTATGGAAATAACATAAAAATATGACTAATGACTGCTCTACATAGACAAAGTTAAAAACGGAGTCATTTGGGTCAGATAAATTATAAAAACCTTGGAGATTTTAGGATATTGCTTAGTTGTAGAAGATGAAACTCATTGTTTTGGTAAGTTTCAATAGTGTTCAATTAATGTATATAAATCCACAAAAATAGCAATAGCAAAGCATTGCCGGGACTACTAGCATATAATACCATATATATACATCATCTCATGTATCATCATATATATACACATATATCATAGAATTAATCAATAATCAATCTGCTCATTACTTACATTGAACAAACCTTATAACTAGATGTGTTGTAAAAAGTCGGTAAGAAAATAAAATATTCTAAAATAAAACTTATATGTTTTATGTTATCGGTATTCCATCTCTGAAAGCTTTCCAAATTAAAACTAATTTGTCCGCGCTGCTTTAATATTTCACAAAACTAAAATTAGAAAATTACATAATTTTGTCAATAAATGTGAAATAATTTAATAATGAATAAAGTGTCAATCTAAAGTAGGTATATACTAAAAATGTTTAATTGAATACATTTATCTGTGTGTATGTCGTTATTCGTTGTTTTCTAAAAGCTGGCTCTAGTGGTTGGCGCCCTCTACTAAATGGAATTATCAAGATTCAGTGATCAATAATTCAATGAATATTAAATGATTTAGGTGGTAATTGAACAAACATCACTCTATGTCTGGCATTTCGTAACACTTGGGACTACAGACGAAAGAAAATTTTTTAGAAATGACTTTAGGAATCAAGAGACTCTGAAATATTAGAATCAAATGACCTTATAAAACTTTTTTTCGACATATTAAGATACCTTTAATACCTCTGGTAATTGAAATAAAGCTGGGAACAAAGTTTTATATTAATATCTCAAATATTATTTGATAATAATAAGGAAGAAAAATAGTAATGTGAGAACGTTTTGTTTGATTATACTTTAAATATTATTAAATTAATATTTACAGGTATCGATTCCTTAGTGAATGGAACGTGATCATGCAAATAGGAAAACGGAATCATAAACAGGGGACGGTGATAGAATCGGAATTACAAAAGAGTGGAGTAGGATAAAGGACGGCATTGTAGGAGACGACAAAGACCCCGGATCCTGAGGCCGTGAGCCAGTAATGTCACTCCTCACAATACTTATTGTCTGAGCGCCCCTCTCGGGGTCTTAGCCATGTTAATTCCTTTCGAGTGCCTTCGTCGCTTCAGGGGGAGGCCTTTCAGTTAGGAAGATGTCTTTCGGAATAAACTTCCGGAGATGTTAGGTAAACCGATTTCTCAATAATTACCATTCTTAGTGGAATTAGTATGGATATAGAAAGATCCGTAATACTTCTAAAAAAATGAATCATACACGAGAAATAAATTTCATAAGAAACATGCTGGTCATCCTTGATTCTTCATTGTTCAGTCTGGCTGTTTACACCATACCCGTATATAAGTTGAGTCCTTATCTGATAATAACGAAAAACATCATTACAAGAAGTACAAGTATTTTTAAAAAGGTCTTCAAAACCTTCAACAAATTCAGGTGGTTAAGCCCGATTCCTGACAACCCGAGACAGGATCTTGACTATACTGACCGTTACTGAAATAT
>NW_027106983.1:1062598-1083997 GCF_000696795.3 Halyomorpha halys
TAAAAATTATTTGAAGAGAAGGAAGTCCATAGCTTCTATAGAGGAGGGAAAGTATTTAGACCTGAACAAATGCAGCATAAATGAGGTTTCAAAGACATTTTCTAAAAATAGATGAAAGGAAGGTAAAGAGTTCCACTGAGGGAGTAGGTAAGAGTTTAAAGTCTAAAAAAAGTGTGAGGCAAGACAGAAACTAAAAAGGCAGTCAACAGTTTCACCTCACTTGAAAGCCGAATTCATCTTCATGATCATTAATTATTCATCAACCTTATTATAAGTCTTATACCAATTATATCCTACCTAGTTGTTGTTCGTTAAGGCTTTAGGGCGTAAAACTCAATTGCCATCAACGCCCATGCTTCATATTTTATTTTCCTAGATGTTTGGACTTATACCTTTGATATTTCAATTGTATTTTATTATTATTTTTCCATTTTTTATTTCAAACCCAAGATTCTGAACTCATCCTTTATGAGTTTAATGTCGTACATCGAGCAACCAACTCGTTATAATTGTCTGTTTAAAAAGTTAAAAAAGATAATTTCAGGTGCTTTATATATTGTTCGATTTAACTATCTTATTATTTAACTATCGATGTACGACACGTCACAATCACACAAAAGGAGATTATAACACAAAAAAAGGCAATCCTTCCCCGCCGGACCCGCCCCGCTAAGACCCCGGGGGAGCGAAGGTCCAATATCACTTTTGAAATATTAGCTTAAAACGGGAATTGCCTTTTTTTGTGTTATGATCTCTTTTTGTATGATTGGGACATGTCGTACATAGACCAACCTACTCGCTATTTCTTTACATTTGAGGTAGTTAATTATTTTAACGTGATATTTAAATCTGTTTAGATTTAGGGATGAAATCTTGTTTTATAGTTTATTTTTTCTTAAAAAAATTAATACCAATTTTATGTTTATTTAATCATCATTCAGGGTCACTGATACACCTAGTTCCACCCCCTGATCAACTTAAATCCGTGGTATAGTAATGGCATTGACTGAAAGATCTGGATGACTGTAAGTGTACTACTACAGTATTGACATTTTGGCGGTGGCTTCTCATTGATCAGATAGGAATGAGTTATATTTGTATGTCATATTCTCACTGAAGTTACAGCGACCTCCCCCCTGCGGTTGGAACGATTTGACGTGGTCCATGGTTTTTTTTTTTGTAATAGTTTTTAATTTGATATCCTATCAAGTATTTATTTCATTAAGTAAACTGGAATTTCCTCTTCTACAATTAATCAATACCCTAAAATCCCCAAGGTTTTTATAATTTATATTACCCAAATGACTTTGTTTTTAACTTTGTCTATGTAGAGCAGTCATTAGTCATATTTTTATATTATTTCCATAAAAATATTATAAACGATTTCTAACGATAAAAAAATTCATTCATTCTAATACATAAAAATAACTTTAAAATATTTTTCGTAAAAATATTGTTTTGTAATGCTATTGTGCTGAGTTCTCATAAAATTTGTGACATATTGAAATCGGGAATGTCTCAAAGTGGAATTTTTAAGTATGAATATTGGGAAATTTTTGGTAATATGAATTAAGCAATCGTTTAACGAGTACATTGAAACATTTTAATAATCTCTATTTCGTAAAATATTTTTGTGAGGTTTTCCTCTGTTATAATAAAACATTTCGACCTTGGCAGAGCTTTGATTCCGGTACAGCTTTGATAAGTACTTGTGCATTTGCAAAACAACAAGAATTAACTGTATTTAACCTTGTCTTTATTTCCTCTTGAAATTCATTATTTTCTAGTTATTGGAATTCAGATACTGGAATTCGTCGACATTTTTTCTGTAATGCCAAGTTTTCCAAAGCTATACCAAATATCACCAGAAACCGAAACGGGCGAGTTATCGGAATGGGTCACTTTGTTTTTCAGATGTTTTTTTTCCAGGTGGAAAAATCTTATTAGAAAATAAAATAAATATTATGCATGTGCAGTGATGAATATTTATGCAAATTTGAGGAATAATTTCCGGTTACGATTAGGGAAAAGCGGTTTAGTGGCGAGGGATCTCCCCTACGAAGGGTCGGCACCCGTAAGCATGATGAGCGTTAACCTAAACGTTGATAGGAGAAGTTCGATAGAAGACTACCTTTGCAGAGATTAAAGTTTGATAGGTTCAATTTTATTTTAAAATTTTCTCACAATCACATTCAATATATTTTATTATTTATATTAAAATTACATTTCTTTAATTTTTCAAGGCTGAATGATTAAAGATGTTTTTTTTTCATTTTATGGTACTATAACCTCTCCATGATGTCATATCCAACCCCGAAACATGAATATGAATGTTTATGCAAATGAAACCTAGAACTTGCCTTAGTTGAGAACAAAGGAGACCAAGTTAGATGAATTATAACAACAGCCTTCTCAACCATGAAACCTGTAATAGTTACATCGATACGAAAAGTTACTGAACTCAATTATGTCTTAGCCCGGCGTAATGGAAGAACTTTCTATACTAAAGTAGAGAGAAGTTCTCAGACTTTGTGGGTCAAGCCATAAAGAAGTAAGAGCTCCTTGGGTCCACTAACCCTCCATCAAATCCCTAATGACATCCCTAAATCTCCGAATGGATCTCATGAATTCCGAAAGCGGCAAGTATAGTTCAATTGTTCGTAATATGTAGGAAATCTAACTCGGAAGCACGCGAATATCTCGCTTCCGACCGCTCGAATCGATACCGCCTCCTAAATGACTTGGGAAGCCAGGGACTGATTTCCCTCTCTCGGCATTGCTGCGTCCTCATTATCGTTCTGCTATGGTTCTACGAGTGTACGATAGAGGTTCGCAAAAGTTCTAAAGAAAATATTGCGTTATAAATTGTGAACAATACGAAAAAACGCAAAACGGATCATAAAATTTAATCTTTATGATTAGTCCAAGAGCCCAAGGAAAACAAAAAAGTTATCTCATACTAATTTTTGATTACTTGAAAACTATATATAATTACTTTTCAAAATTGATGACTCTGCCAGCCATAGTTGATGAATAAAAATTGGTGGCAAAAAAATTAATTTCTCCTTCGGTAATCTTAATAACTTTATAAGATGTAAATGTCGATGACACCGCCTTCAGCGGACCCGGCAGCTTATCTTATAATGCCACACTGGCAATCCAAGATATATTTTTACCTGTGTATATACATTTATTTCTTTGTATATATTTAATTTATTGTTTTAAATTTTTCTAGGTCAGAAAAAAAAAATTAGATGTAAATGAAAAACATTTAAAGAAGTGTCAATTTTCTAAAATATGTCCTGCAACAGACCTGTTAACGTCCATCGGTTTTCAAGATAAAGTTTTTCAAAAAGAAATATTTTTTCCAAATATCATGTAAAATACTGCTCCTGGGATATAGAGATGTCTATCAGATCTCATCTGAGTAGTTGTAGCAGGAGTTGGAGTAGGAATAGATTTTCGTTACATTATTGATTTAACATTGTTCGGAAGAAAATTTGGCTTTATGAAAACTCTATCTCATGAACTACTATACCTATAGGTGCCTATTAGCACCTAAATTAAAGATAGTGAAATTTACTGTAATGTAGTTGATAACTTTTATATTCGTTGGAGGAGAAGTTCCCATAGTACTTTCTAAAATTAATTCTTAAAATATTGATCTTTTCAAATTATGAAAACGATGGTCAGGGTTGTGGTCAATAGAGAAATAAAATAGTTAACAAATATTTTTTTTCCTACGTTTCGCCCCAGTATTTTATTAATGCATTGGGACATAGAAAAGTGTTTAAAGCAATCAACTTTAACAGCCCTGATGAAGCTCATCAAAGTGGGGCGGAACGTCCGAAAATAAATAGTTGTTAACTATTTTTGTTTATCTTCTGACCAAAACCATGACCATCTTCTTCATAATTTAAAAGTATACTGTCAATTAATTATATATATAAAATATTGATCATTTTTTTTGGGGGGGGAGGGGGATGTTACTTTTTGAAACACCGTATCTCAAAAACTATTGAATGTATAGAACTCTATTATAGCTCATATTTTACAAAATTTACTCTAATTTAATCAAATGTACTATGAAGTTTTTTAGTGAAGCTCCGAATGAAAAATAAGCGAAACTTTTAGTTTTTTCTATAATAAAATAAATTAAAGGAGTGCGTATATTAAATATTTACTTCTTGATGACTTTCGCTGTATCCGTTGTTTATTCTAAGTAAAATTTAACTTTTTTCTAACAGAAAATAACACACAATATTTTATTTACTTTAAAAGAACTCAAGAATATCTTTTTTTGAACAGCCGTCATTTTTTTATACTTCATTACCATGGTTGGCAGATTCATTAATTTTAACTCTTGACTTTATATAGTTTTGGCTAAACTAATTAAAATTTGGGGTGATATAAGTTCTTTTTTACTCCTCATAGGATCTTGGACTGTATGGGACATAACAAACAACGAAATCATACAGCTTTTAAATAATACCGCACTAACTATTAGTAGATGCATAGATTATTATGGAAGGCTGAAGGGACATTTATTTTTTATTTTACACTACATCTCTTCCTAAAGTCAAACAAATTGTATAGTGAATCCGTTTAGCGAAACAGATGGATGCTAGACAGAAAAATTTTTATAATAATTTGATACTAGAGTTTTAATTTATGTAAACTGTCTTCCCTTTCAACAATAAAATTAAAGGGAAAAAAAACATAAAATAAAATATATTTTTAAAAAAATTAGGTTCTCCGACAATGAAAATTGTATTTTTTTGGTAGAACAGTAAAAGTCCGGAAAATATAAGGCTTTCACTCATAGAAAAAAAATTTGAAATAGTTTTTTCCGACGACCATAAATAGTCCCTTTAATTTAGGCTCAATAGAAATTTATTGGTGTAAAACCGATGCCGAATTTGAAATGTTCTACAGTTCATAAAACACCTAGATCGGGAATTTATTCTACTTTTTTTGCCTCCTCTTTATTCGAAAAAATTGTGATGAACAACTTCAGGGATATAATACAAATCCAAAAACAAAATAAAATAAGTAATAAATCTTTCTAATAGAACAACGCGAGTAGTCAACATAAACATAAAAGGAAATGCAACATTACTATGCATGCAAAGGGACGGTTTAAAAAAACTTTCAAATGTTCTTAAATAATTTATCCTGAACAATAATTTTTATAAAAAAAAAAAAAACTAAATTTTCTGGTGAGATCAATTCCTTTGCACTTTTTTCCTCGATCATCTTGAAACTTTTTAACTCGTGTAAAATTGAATCAACTCAAATATTTTGGTACCATTGGAAAGATAATCTATCCCTCATTACTATTTTAACAAATAGGACATTTTGTAGGAAATAAGTCCTTCAGAAATTATCCTTAATAATCCTTCAAAGCATATTTAGAATAAAAATAAATAATCCTTCAGAACATATTTAGAATTAAAAAAAAACAGTAAGTTACCTGTTCAGGAGAAATGGGTCGCTTCTTATGATGTTCTATAATAGTGTAGGATGTTCCTGGGGGCGAGTAGTAAAGTCCCGTATGGGAATTGCTCCTTCCGACCGCATCTTCAGCTTCCGCCGGTCTACTGACAGGTCGGGACCTAAATCAACAAGTAAGTTACAGAATAACTTTATAACAACATAACATAACTTTATAACAACATAACATAACTTTATAACATATCTGTATAAATGTATTAGTTTATTTAATTATAGCTACCCGTATTATTACATAATGATTGATTATTTTTCTGTCATATTTTCTACTCTACTATTATACTATTTATGTATATTGCAGAGTACCTAAATTAAAAAAAATATAACGATTTCTTGATGTTTCTATTTTTAAGTAAGGTAGTTAAAATTATACTGATCGGTTATGTATTGTATTCGAAACCAGCTCCATAGCAATATTTATTTCTTTGAAATAAGCAAAAAAATATATATAAGAATGGATGTCTCCGGGTAAGACTATAAAAAGCCGCATGGTGCACTTCAATATCTGAATTATTAGAATTAAATAAGAAATTTAAATAAATCAATCAATTAATAATTGTATTATAATTCGATTAATAATAATAAAAAAACTATTTCTAAAGTATTATTAAGCATAGTTTAAATAAAAATAAAATAAATTGTATCGATCCCATTTTGAATAAAAAAAAATCAATAAATCTGGAAAACATCTTTAAATTTTTAAACATTAATATTAAACGATTATTTAAAAATTAGATAGATAAAAATTAATTTCTTAAGATGTAATTTTTGTTTTTTAAACTTAATATTCCTTCAAATATTTCATTAGTGCTCCATGCCGTTCTTTTGATTTATCTTTTAGTTAGTATTTTATAAGGCAAAAATAGTGGTAATAATGATAAAAAGGGTGCATAATGTTACTCCAAATGTACATTTTTAATTAAAATTGCCACTATTGATTGATTCAGCTATAAAGCCATAATGATTTACGACTTGCGTTAATTAATTAAATTGAGCCTATTTTTCTGTGTGCCTATTGACCAGATTTACAGCCGAAACGTAATTGTTTTTAAGGAAAATAAAAGTTTGGTGAAATATTTTGCTGCCTTTTTGTTATAGGGGTTTATTCTCTTTTGAATCTTAGCCCCAATTTATAAAGTAATATTAGCTTGGATTTAGTACGATTTTCAGGCTTCAAGCACCTTACAGACAACCCGTAATAGTGTGAAAAACACTAAGAATAAATATATATATATAATGACCAACAATGGATTAATTACTTTTTGCATTGAGTTTGAAGGGCTGCAGTCAAGAAGAATAAAAATACTTTTCAATTATTTATTGATAGCTGATATTTTAACCAACAATGTAACTCTTAAACAGGGCTAAAATAAAAATATGCAAGGAAATTAAGCCAATGTATGAGTGAAAGAGTGTCATTAAATAAAATTGGATTAGGAGAGCGGCATTTAATACTCAGCATTAACTTCAGGAATAAATTGACCTCATAGAGAAACAATCCTATAAATCAGGACTACACTTAAAAAAACAGGAATTATGTTTCTCGTGAATAGCAAACAGTATGTAATGTTGAGTGAATAGTAAATCACAAATTTGAGGCTATGGTATAAATTGTGCCTTCAAGATATTGCCAAAGTAACAGGCGAGTGGGGCAAATTAACGAACAATAAAATAGCCTGAGAATCGTTCCATCTTATTGAATATTACACAGAAATGCAGCCTCGTTGTACTCTTTGTGAACTGGAAAGTATAAGGACCAAGATCATAGAAAGGGAACAGCCAGGTGTTGAGGTTTGTAAACTAGTTAAGCAGAGGAGCGATTGCGTGCAGCCCGAGTTCAGAACTTTCATTACAGCCCCTTCATTACAACATGATTTGATAGCAGACGAGTCCATCTCTTGTTAGCAGTTTCGGCAAAATTTTATTTATTGTGTATTCTGAAATGGAAGAAGGATATTATAGGTTTCTCACAAAATGACAAAATACCCGACGAAAACATTGAACAAAATTTTCTGCCAATAAGTAATAATAAATGATTATTGTCACTAAAACAGGGTGGAGAAGTTAAAATTTGCAAATTAAATTTTAAGTAATAGAGTGTAGGTAATTGTGGTAAGGTAGGAGAGTGGTAAAAATACCAGAGAGATTAAATCAGAAAGTTATAAACATGCCCAAGAAACAAGTTAGTTTTTATGCTAGGTTAGTAGCCCTACTGCAAGTTGGACTGTCATTAGAAGTAATATTCCCTTGTTTTTAATTTTACTTTCACTTGCTTAATATAATACAATAGCGATAACTTTTTAACAATTGCTATAACATGGAAACACGAAAACATAGTAATGGTAGTTTTTTTTATCTACCCACTAAATTTAAACATACTAACAGGAATTATTTTCATCGTGAATAATAAGCCATCCCGGCAAAACAAGAAAATGAAATAGCCGGTATATGTATGTATGTATATATATATTTGTAAATGCCTTTTTCTTTGCTCCAGGAGGTAAGAAAAAAAAAAAAAAAAAACGTGAATAATAAAGAAAACGGATGATGATATCAACCCAAAATGAAAGTTGTATGATTTACTCTTTGGATTTTTGGTGGTTGGTACAAGTCCGGCAGTTCGGCCTCCTGGTCTTTTTTTTCAACCCCTACCTGAGTTGTCACCGCGTACTAACCAAGGTGGGAGTGTCAAGATTCAGTTTTCGGGACCGCCGAAAAATCAATATTAATTGCTACAGGTGGGAATCGAACCCAAAACGACCCGAACCGAGCTAACTGGGACCTACGCCTGAACCCGCACGGCCATCACGTCCCTAATTATCCTGTATACTTTTCCTCGTCCCAATTACCATCCCTAAGTAAGAAATGCATTTTGTATACATCTCCTCTTTCTTGGTCTGAATCTTGAACTCTAATTCTGACCATTCGTTTCGAATCTTATCTTGGGTTCTACAATTAACTCTTCCTTTTTAATTGTACTAGAATGTTTACTAGCACCATCTGCCTCTACTCAATAGACTTCTTGGAAATATTAGTTTTGAATATTATTTTACGGGATCACAACCTAAATTTTAGAAAAATTTAAGCCGGCTAAATTTAAAATAATAACACGTGTGTTGAAGTTGAATTTCAAATCATGAAGCAGTGTATGGTGCAATTTTTATCATTAGTGAATTAATAAATTATATAAGGAATTTATATTATCTGTCATATAGACTGTTTAGGCTACTTTTCGTGAGAGAACGATTTAATTTATTTCAAAATAACTTTTTCTAAGTAGTAATAAAGAAGGTAATACCTTCCTTGAGAAGATTGTAAGGAATATCAACCTTCCATTTCCCTCCGTGAAACAAAATGGCAGGAGAACAATAGTTCTATGTAAGGTTCAACTTTTTTTGCAAGGAATTTCTATTTAATTTTCAATAGGCCATTTGGTTGCATTAGGATTATGTTTTTTTTTTATCACTGTTAATTTTCTAACCTTCCCTAGCGCACCTAATTCTGGAATTTCCTGTGAAATGAGTAAATGAAATTCTTTTTACGTATTCTCAGTGGCATATCAGATTTTAAGACGAATTTATATTAGCCGTTTGGCCGCGGTTTGCCAAAAACATCGGTTTTTAGAAATTTATGCCGTCAAGACGAGTTGGATAAAAACAAAAAAATTATTTTATTTTACAATTTGGTAGGCTGAAAAAAATTATAAAATCAACTAAACCACCAAAAGATAAACCATATCCCATTGTCATTACTCATCGAAAATCAAATAAAATTTAAATGTACAAGAGAGCCTGGATGGATGTGAGAACCTGAATATAGAGAGGCTGTTTTTAATGTTCATAAAAAAATGACTCAACTAAATGAGATAAAAACAAAAATATTGTTATTTTGATCCATCTAAACGATTTTAGTAAAATACTACTATTATCCGAAATAATTATAAAAAATGTTGGATGTATAAAAATTATTATTTGAATTTTATTTTGATTATTAAATAACGATAACAGTTGGATTCCTGTCACTACAAATTCATTTCATACATTCGTTTTCGTAAATGCATTCATGAATATCGCGTTGATCAGGACCTCCTTCAAAAGCTTTTACCATTCTTCTCTTTCCTGTCCAGAAGCTATTCAGTTATTTTTATTTAGTAATATTCTAGCTCTCCCTTCTCCCTCCATCTTTGCGGACTCTATCAATTCATCTAAGGTTCAATCTCTCTGCTCTTCTTGTTAGATGAGGAACCTTCGAAGCCAGATCATAGTTCGTAAATCTTCTCCAGGTATTACCTTCTTTGATTGGCCCGAAAATCCTTCATAATATGTTTCTCTTGAAAATGAGTTGTCTGTTTGCGTCAGCCACAGTCAATGCCCAAGCTCTGGAGCCATAAGTGAGGACTGTACGGATTGGTCTACACCCAGACTAAAAATCTCATCCACGGAAATAACTTTATACTTGAACCAGAATACGGTGCCGTTGTTATGACTAATTTTTATTATTTCTAAATTCTTACAAGATTTAACATTAAAATGAAGAAAAGTTTTCTGCACCTAAGGCCCACTCATCTAATTCCTGTTATGAAAATGATTAAAAACTGGTTCAACAAAAACTTTCAACAGCCATGCATGATTATCGGGTTCAGCAATTTTTTCTATGAAAGCAACTAGAAACTTAGAATAAAAACCTAAAATTAAAATAAAGATGAACTAAAAGACAATATTTTAAAGTCATATATCGTGGACATCGAACATTCCATGGAATAGACAATAAAGGAATATTATACATTAAGTTTTTTTTTTTCTAATTTTATCATTCGCTTAATATTGTGCTTAGCTCCCACTATCCTGAGGAAATCATATGGTATCTAGATCAAGTCACGGGAGCATTGGGTATTAAGGCACAAAGGAGTTCTCGAAAAGCTTAGTTTAAAGTTAAGGTATTTAACCGGACGGGAGGGCTAAGTAGGATAATCTCTCATTTAATTATTCTCTTTGAACAGAGTTGGAGGAGAATCTAATTTATCCTAGACCTCAACAGATTAGTGAGCATTTTAACTTGAATTAGCAGTTGTAAAATTAATCAATGATGGATATATCCATCCCATCGAACAATAAATTTTCTATAAAATAGTTTAAGGAAAAATAAAAAACCCTTAAAACTCCGATAATTCTTTATTAATTAATTAGATGACAATATATAACAATTTCTGGAAAATTAAACCACCCTTAAAAACTATACAATCATTTAATTATCAATCTTATGATGTTTCGAACTATTGTCCATGTTCAAATCAATATCCTTTTAAAGAATTTGTTTAAAATACAATATGATCTTCTGGTATTTAATAATATAGTTTTCTCCTCTTTCTATAATTCTGTCTTATAAAATAAACAGTTTTTCTAATGGTTATGCTACCAGAAGATCTTGAAAAAATTTCATCAATTTTAAATAAGCCAGAAGATTTTAATCGTGTAATAGAGTTAACCAAACTAATTATTAAAATGATTGATTTGAAAATGGAGTGTCCAAAACGTCATATTGATAATTTAATAATTTACAAGTAATAAGGGTGGTATAATTTCTGAGATATCATGGTATGCAGTTGAATGAACTCGGAAATACTGATTATTTAAAAAATTATAGTACGTTTCGGACCCATTTTATCAATTTTCAAATCCCGTTCCTAATATCATAAAATTATCCATTGTCAACAATCTAAATTTTATTTTAAATATTAGTTATCTACATATCAATCTTTATTTAAAAAATATTTTGAAAAACATATTCTTGTCATATCTATTAATACAATTTTAAATCTTTAACATTTGATATAATCCAGCTATTAAATTATCACTTTTTAATATGCAATATATTTCGGCATTATAGTTTGTTGTTCATATAACAGCACTGCTATCTATCTGCTCCCTTTTTAGATAGAGGGACCTTATAGATATATTAATGAATATGACAAGAATATTAATTCTATGAAACTCAGTTTATTCATCATAAATTGAAGAGAGTTCTAACATAAGATAGATTTTAAGTTGTAAATATTTTTGTTTTCTGGCTTTCTGTAACTTATATCATGGAAAAGGAAAAGTATGATTACAATTTTAGATACGTATCACAGCCCTCGAAGAATGGTGTCGTAATTGGAGGATTAAAATAAATCCCAACAAATTCCATCAAATCACCTTCACACTTCGTCGTAAACCTACCGACTGCCCTACAGTCTCCTTTAATAATGTTGATCTTACCCCTATCGAACAGACCCGCTACCTTGGACTACATCTGGATAAACAATATACCTGGAATCCTCATACAAGACTGAAAAGACAGGAAACTGCACGTCGATTTCGACTATTACAGCACTTACTATACAAACGGTCTAAACTTCCAACACATTACAAAAGACTGATCTACATGACTGTAATAAGGCTAATCTGGACATACGAAGTTGAGCTTTGGGGCTCCACTAAACCTTCGAATTTCTCTCGTATCCAATTATTGCAATCCAAAATCCTTCGTAAAATCCTCAATACTTTGTCACAAATAAAATCACACATGAAGAACTTAATGTTCCATATGTAACCGATCTAGCCTGAACCAGATATCACTCCTTCCATTACAAACTACCTAACCACCCAAACCCACTAGTTTCTACCCTTGCTTCCTCTTCCATTCCTGGCAATCCTCCGAGGCCCCTGAAAAGAAGATGGCCACGAGACCTACTAATGTAAAACGTCATTAGAGTGCTACCAATGGGTAGTTTCTCTACACACCTGTAACACTCCAATTTAACTGAGATCAAATTTACTAAATGTATTATAATATACAGTTGTAAATAGCAATAAATAAATACAATTTTAGATAGAATTTCAAAAGTGAAACATATTCATTGAAAACAGTATAAAACCCTAGCCCATTGCCAAATTATCTTTTAGTTAATCATTAAATAAAAACTGCTACTTACGTCACCTAATATTCCTCAAATCTGTATTTAACACATAAAATAACTTTTCTTTAACTGTTGGACTTCATGAACTACTATTACTGAAAACGTTATTGAATTCTAGGGTCAACAATCCTCAAGCACGTAAAAACTGAATGTATTACTGAAAGTAAATATTATCAGCTCTCTGATTATATAGCTAGCAAAATCACATTCAGATATGATTTCTTTCACCATATAATGTGGCATATTTTACGAACATTGTGGTTAAGCATATTTTATAGCTATGGTGTGAGGTATAACTGCTATCAAATCGACAACGATCACTATGCTTCTTTTTATTTTATAGCGTTTCGGGCTTATTACCCACTATTCAGTTCTTCTAAAATAAAAACAATGTACAATCAACAGTTTTTTTTTTTAGAACCAATTTCCGTCCAAAGTTCATAGTAATTATTATCTTTTTTTTTCTTTGCCTTAAACTTATTTCAACTTAAAAACATTGTTTTTCTACTCAAGTCTGCATAAAAATACAATATAATTCTTTTAATATATTATTTCAATATCTTGAGACAGGTAATTATTTATTAAATAAATCAAAAATTGTATCCTTATTAGTCACAACACTTTTTCTTTCAACAGTCCAACGTTTCGGCCATTTCGGTCATCCTCAAGGACAATCTTCAATTATAAATTCTCTCTCACATTAAAATTTAAAATTTGTTTTGCAGGCTATTCTGCCCAGGTCATTAATTATAAGTTAAAAACCTATTTTTTTTTTTAAATAGAATATTTAAAAAAAATATTACACATGTGTATATGGTAGTGATTTGGTGGATAATTTTAAAATAAGAAGATTTAGATATTTATGATTTTAAATTAAAAAAAATAGGTTATTAACTTATAATTAATAACCTGGGCAGAATAGTCTGCAAAACAAATTTTAAATTTTAATGTGAGAGAGAATTTATAATTGAAGATTGTCCTTGAGGATGGCCGAAATGGCCGAAACGTTGGACTGTTGAAATAAAAAGTGTTGAGACTAATAAGGATACAATTTTTGATTTATTTAATATATAATTCTTTTTTCAATACGTGATATGCTTTTCCCATTTCCTGTCTAAAAATTCACGATTGAATTTTCTATTTTTATTTAAAGAGATTATTAAAATTTTAAAGTAATTTATTACTTTTCATATTACCTCTAAATTATTATCTACTTCTTATGTCCACCTGCCTGTTCATATTTCAGTTTCACTGAGTCCTGAAATGTTATATCCTTGGGATTTGCCAAATTCTATCCCTCTTTTTTGTGTATTTACTCTGTTTTTCTTTACTGATTGGTAATGTTTTAAAAATCTGTTTTATTAATTAGATTATATAACACATCCAGACATAATTTCTTTCAGCAATATAATGTGGCATGTTTTAGGCATATTGCGTTCAGGTATACATATTTTATAGCTAGGGAATGAGGAGAAAACTGTGTTCAAATTTATTACGAGTCCTAAGTTTACAATAGTTTTTATAACAGTGAGACTCGTTATAGGTATTTTGTATACGGTAGTTAGACCACTTGCACTCCTTAACTACTAAACCCTTTTTTCCCGAGGATATCAATTCTGTATCCTCTCGTTAATACTATAAACTAGATAAAAACCAGATATAACCACTATCATTTAGTGCATTTAGGTAGGTATAAGTATATCTGATACCAGCTACCAGATATACATATGCCTACCTATATGTATGTATTCAATTACTTATTTCGTTAGGGGGGTACGAAAAAATAAAATATTCAGAGAGGTCGCCCCTCTACCAAGACCCGAAACGTGGCAAAGCACTATCCCCTTGGTCGATGTCTTCGCCGAGGGAAGGGCTTCGGGCTCTGCAGCCTGAAGTCATCTTACTGAAGTCATCTCCTTATGGCTTCTGGGCCAATTTTGTAACCCTCGCCTTCAGCGGACCCAAACCAACCCCTTGTAATGTCATGTGACAAAGGAAGGGCACCAATTACATATATATTAATAATGTTATTTATATATTTAGTAAAGGAGGTAAGAAGACAAAAAACAATATTAAACCAAACACTGAGGTGCGGTCGTGAAGTGTACAGTATCCTGTACGAATAAAAAAATAAATACGGTCATTTTAGAAGTGCAAAGAATCGCATTATACGCTCCTTGGTTTATAAGAAATAGTCAATTGCATCATGAAAATCAATAAATGAATTCATCAAAAAATATTATACAAAACACGTTTACAGTATCCAGCAGTTGATTATATCGGGGGAAATCCAACTCGAAGAATGAAGGCCATTCTAAAGTAAGACAGTCTGTATTTATTTATTTTTTAAATTATTTTTTTGTATATGAGGCAGCTTTATATTTCTTATTAATTCTATTAATGTTAGTTTTTGTTTCATTCATTTTTCAATTACATATTTATTATTATTATTTCTTAGATATATTATTTTGATTACTTGTTAATTATTATTATTAATTAAAATTATTCAATGCTCCTATGTAATTGTAAATCGTTATGAGTGTCTTTTTGCTCAAGGCTAAATAGACTCAATTGTTAAAAGCAAATCTAATTGCTATATTAATCATGTAAAACCAATCAGCTTGGTCTGGTAATAATATATATAGAAAGCTTTTTTTTTATTTAATTAAAGGTTGAAAAAATAAAGAGTTCCGAGAACGAATCTTTCTCGGATGATATAGCTTGTCGAATTCCAAACTAGCTTATGCTTCGATGCTTGAACTCGTTGGACCGTGGGTTCATCAGGTGTGCCAGTTTGACATTCACACTCGGATAGATATCACACTCGATTTCATTCGTTTTATACACAAGCATATAGAAGCAAACGAAACCTGTCTAAATTCCAAAACCGTTGTAATTTTTTTACTACAGTTTTAAGTTGACTCCTCTCCCGTTTATTTTTTACAAGTTAAGTTTTACATTTTTTTTTTTTTATTCTATTATTACGTTAGTTTCAGATAAAAACAAAACACCACTACACAGATACTGTTAAACACATAACTTTATTTCAAATAAGGGCCTTGAAAAAAAAAGAAAATTATTACGTTATTATTATTATGTTTATTTTTATTCGTGTGCTACTACTTCGTGCTTTGATTAAATGATATATATAAAGAATATAACGGACGGTACTGACTTATTTCCATGCTACTTGGCAAAAGTTCAGTTTCTCGTGTTGTTTTGCTTGTAGAGAAATTTCAAATTGTACACTATTTGTATATTTTTAGGCCTTTCTGTACCAACACGACTTTTTTCAGTATGGTTCTTGTACTCAGCATTACACTGCCGGCCTTGTGCCCCACCCGGTAGACGCATGATAAAATGCATAAAGGTCAAGATAGTAGTAGATCTAATTTTCAATAAAAAATAATAAAGGTTGGTAAGTAAACGTGAAATATCGGTTAATAAATATTAAATATATGTTAATTACTCTTATAGTTTTATAGGTTAAATTACTAGATAAAATAAGAACTAGCTACTCCTTCTCGAACTCTTGTATTACTTTTTCTTCTTCTTTTTAATTCATACGAAATATAAGGGATATCATGCTCATTCCTATAAACAAATTTAAATTATTAAGAAAGTCTATGCTTAATAGTGACTATAATTAAGAAAAAGTTAAAGTAATATGTAATTACGTTACACCACTGGAACTTATATATACCACTTATATACCACTTCAGTTTTACAGTTAACAAGGAGAGTGCAAGGTCTTGGGGTCACGGATTTAGTTTAAATTTCGTATGATGGTAGATTTAGTTTCTATGTTGATGAAGATATGTGGTTATAGGGGCCTCTACTCAATAATTGTTTAGATATTCGGAATTGAAGATGAAATTCACTCGTTAAATTAAGTTCTGTAATGGGTTTAGCGGAACAGCAATAGATCGGTGTTCCTCGTTGTTAAGAGGGTTCGAGTCCGTGGAGTGTGAATAACTTTTTTTTCATTTCATGTCTATTTTTACACATGAAGATACATAATGGAGTTTAAATAAATTGTAAATGAAATGTCTTTAATGATTTGATAAGAGTTTTATTTGTCATTAGCATTCGTATAAGTACAAAATAATATTTATTAAAAAACAATAAAAGCATTTTGTAAGAAGAACAGGAGAAAATCCTTTTAACAGCCTGTTAATCGTGCATAGAAACGGTACATAAGATATTTATCAAATTAACAGAACTAGTATACTTTAGTAGTAGCTTCGTACCCGTACAATGGCGAAACTGTAAACTAACTGGAAGTTTGACGGCGAAAAGCTGGATCGATGTTATACCGTATTATATTTATGAAAAATTGGGCATAATAGTGTGCTCCAATTTTAGAATGTATATCTGAGGTTGTGAATTTGAACTTTGAAGTATGTTATTCAGAATTAGTAATGATTTTATAGGTTATGTAAAAAAATGTTATTAAATCTGTGACGGATAAATTCACTTGATAAAGTTGGCCGAATCGTTGTTAACGTGAAATAAATTTATAAAATAATTGAAACTAAGAGAGCCTACTTTATTATAACCGATAAATACAACAAGTCTCAAATAACGAAACAATATATGTCTTAATTACATTTAATTTTATCAATATAAACCATTGGCACTTGCTGTGTAAGTTTAAGCTTTACTCCATTCGAAAAAGAAAAAAAATAATATGTAGAGGATAATTTACAAATATTTTTCACATTTTCGATTAGATAAATACGTTAAAGGATGCAAGACCTTGAGTATTCTAATTAATTAACTTTATCTTCGTGTTATAAAGTTTGTTGGAAACTTTTTTTATTCTCCCCTTCAAAAATCAGTCTCTTCTCTATAAACAATAGTTTGAAGTTTTCCTAGAGGCACAACAAACATCAAAGTCGCGAACAAACTTTAATATTTATCAGCGGTTGAAGTAAATTTACATGACTTGGAAAGTAAGAAACTTCACCGAGTGTTTGAACCATACTTTATTCATGTATTTATGACCCATCATAATGATGTTCTATGCCATAACCCAGAATGCTCAAATTAAAACAAAATGTTCTCTTTATTACTAACCTAATTTATTATGTTTAATGAGTTTCTATATCACGTATCAAAAGTTTATTTCTTATGAATAATTAGAAAAAGATTATATAAGTATAATATATAATAAATAAGCGGTAATGGGTAGCACACTGGTAGTAGCTTCAAGGTCCCGGGTTCGAATCCTGCTGTGACAAGTAATTATTTTATGTTTCAAAGTGGGTACTCGGGTAAAAATCAGATGGTCGAGTGTGATTCTGACCAAAGCACCTCCTTGCACAACCGTTGGTCTTTTAACAGTCCTTCCTTAAATCTGTAAAAGTTCCTTAAATCAATGCATGGGTTGTAGCTACACAGATTTAATTAATATATAATATACAATATACAGTGTATGTAATACATAATATCTAGTAATATTAGCTAACTAGAAGGTTACTATGTTAGCTTTTATATGCAACGACTATGGTATATTTCTAATAATTAGATATACTACTACTACCATTAGTTATTCCAACCATTGAATCGATTAAGAATTTAACCACCCATATTACGACCCCATGAAATAATTTTAGCTGTTGTTTTTGGAAAAGAAGTTTTAAGAGGAATAATTTCATGATATCATCTTGTCTTTTTTTTTTTTTTTAATACTGTAATACATAAAACAAAAAAATTACAAACTAATTAAAATTTCAGATAAACTACTTTAATTTATATTTGTTAATTTATTGTTTCGTTTCTAAATTTATATTTTAAAAAATGGAAATTTCTTTCTTCTATATAAACTTGGTGCTTAATACAAAATATTTTAAATAATTAAAATAAAGTAGAATCCAACTTTGCTAAGTTGCCAAAGCTATCAACTTCAACAGCGCTGATAAAGCTCTAAAAACAGAGGCGTAACGTTAGAAAATAAGTTGTTGTTAACTATTTGTTGTTTCTCTTTTGACCGCAACCCTGACCATCTCCTACATTATTTGAAATCCTATTTACATATATAATTTTTAATAATTCAGTGAAGGCAGACGGTTCTTTTCGAAAAACTGTTACACTATATTTTTCTTTATATCTATATACTCTGAAAACAATTTTTATTGTGCACAAATCGTTCATTAGAGAGGTATCAATTTTAAATTGTGGATATGTGTTTATATAAACAATTCTATATAGGGGAGTGAAATTTGGAAAAAAAAAAAAACAAGATAGGCATTGGTTGAATAATCTTAAAATATGTCACCAATACCACAAAGATAATCAAACTCGGATTTACAATATTTTTATTGTGTTAAAACAGATAATTTTTTTATCAATAATAATTTTTTTTAATTGATTTTTAACCTAATTGCAGTACCATCAAAATTGTGATATTATGCAAACCTCAAGAGACCATAATTTCTTTTTTTTTTTTTCATTAGTATGCTGCTGGAATTTTCCTTCACTTAGTACATTATTCAACACTCAGGTTCGTTGAGTTATATAGATATCTGTGTAGTTACTCCGTAAACTGTTAAGTACTTCACAAAAACGAGAGTAAGTCTATAACAAGACTTTGAAATAGACAATTTGGAAATTTATTACAGCTACAGATCTTTATTTAAAAAAAAAAAAAAAAAAAGCCTTTAAACTCAGAATTACTAATAAGTTCTAAATGAACTCGAAAAATATTTTTAACAATGCAACACATTTTTTCTATCTTGGTTGGCAAAAAAGTGCGAATCAGGTCAAAACTCTGTCACAAACTGAATTCCCTCTTTAATAGATCTACGAGACATGATTAATTTCTAACGTAAGTAAACTGTTGACGGCATGACGTCAGCCCTCTAAATATATTTAACTTCTAAAAAGTGTAATTTGAATTAAAATAAAACCAGAGAGTACCAACTTCTCTACCCCCAAAATATTCATATCTTTGCATCTAATACGAACTTTGTTTAGCAGCCTACCTTCTTAAACGATAAGATTGATTGATTCGAGTATCGAAGATGTGACCATACTTCTCGGGGATAGTGCTTTATCGTTATTTATATAATTAGTGTAAAATCAAATGAATATATATATAAGAAGTTCGTTTAGGATGTTTTCACTCCGTTTATATTAATTTCACTCAAGACGAAATCGTAGGATGAAACATAGAGAAAAACAAGCACTAAGATAAGATTACAAATTGTTATTCCAACATTGGGACAGCAAAAGTTTTTGCTATAGGCATCAACAACTCCATCATTGATCGTCTTTACTGGGTCAACGGGCGAAGCTTCGAAAGCTAACTTGATATCTTATCCCTAATCGTTGCGAGATTTGTTAATATATTTTAGAAAAATTAAAAAATGCTAATTAATGTTTAAATAGAATTGTTAGAGTAAATGTTCTGTATAGCCTCTGGTATAACTGAAATATTCATTGCTACATTATACCTTTGTCGGTCATAAAAAATAGATAGTGAAAATCAATAAATCTTTTTTGGAAAGAATACTAAATCCGCTTATTACTTGTTACCTGAACTAAGAGCTCTAGTGAAAAGTTTTCCTCCTACCAGGTAGAATATGCTCTGGTAATTATTATTTTTTAGTTGGAAATATTAAAAAAGAAAAATAAGCTTGAGGAGAATGGAGCTGACAAAAAATAATTAACGAAAAGAAAAATCAACATAAATAATTAAATAAAGCAATAATGTTTTAAAGATATATTGGACAAAATAAATTACTATAAATTATAAAAGATAAAAAATTATAAAACAAATTACTTCTTTGTAATGAGAAGAAAAAAAAGGAATACAAAAAATATATTTAAACTGTGTTTATAATAAAAACTGAGATATATGCCGTGTGCAAAATTTATGTAGAAATGTCTAGATCTGACCTTGTGCAGATTAGTAATCAGAGATACTTCTTGAAGTAAAACAAAAATAGGGACCCCTGTGGCATCTGTGAATGTGCCTTGACCAGATGCATGGGATGGATTCATTAGAGCCTTGTTGAGGTTCAGATACATGCACAATCCAGGCACAGTGTTATAGCAACGTTTATAATCAGGTACTGCCGCCCGTTTACGTTAAATATATCGCGCACACACACACTTACATATTTTTATGTTACACAAAAATGTCCTATATAATTAAAATAAACCCATTTCTATATTAATTACTAAAATTGCCTTAAAAAATAATAAAAAACTACAAACTTTATTTTAATGTTGCTTCAACATTATTCATATATTGTAATTTAGAATATTATATACCCCGTATGGAAATTTTGCACGATACAGTTTTTGTATCAGATTTTATTACATCGCGTGTTTACCAGAACTATATAATTTCCTTTCAGAAATACCAGCATATACTAAGATTTAATGGAACTATTCACTGACCGATTAGCAGATAGAGTTAGCCGTGATTTCATTTAGTAATATTTATTGGTAGGGAACAATGGGTTCAATCCATTAGATTTGTTCCAATGTAGAATCTTGATCTTAGCAGCACCTAGTTAAGGATTGATGTACTGCGCATGCTAGATATCTAGGTTAGAGTAGTCAAAAAAGTACTTCCTTAAACGCAGTACAGTGACTTTTTTAACCGTCAGAAACGATCCCGAAAATAGCGTGTCAGGAAGAAAAAAAATCAGCAGGTATCTTTACCGTGATATAATCTCGGGAAATAAAATACAGAATGCCTCTCATCCATGAACTTATCAGTGTCCAAGAGATATTGTCAAACTATTATTTCCAGAAAATTGCCTCTTTGATTAATATTGTTTAATTATTCAAAACGTCGAAAATAACATTAAATCAAGCTAATAAGGTAGAATAATAATAACAATTGGTTAGATTCATTTACACATAATATCAATAGTAAAATTACTCAATGTGTGTTGTGAATTTTTAAAATCAGA
>NW_027106983.1:1086883-1087941 GCF_000696795.3 Halyomorpha halys
AGTACTGGCAGACATCTGTACCTCCCTCCAATGGTTTCTGAAATAAAGTTTTTCATAAATTAAACCGTCCGAACAACTATAAATCAATTTATTTTAGCAAATAGAAAACTACTATTCCTACGAAGGTAAAGGTCATAAACTACTTTTGCTTTAATTTGAGTGCGACTAGATATTTGCATGTCGAATAGTTATTGAGATATAGATTTCTTAAAATAGATTCACTAACTACTAATATTTCAGTACATTTTTATGAAATGTTTCTTTTCAAAAGGTTATATTTCGAGAACTATTGGACGTAAATAGCTGTATTTGGGCTAATATTTCAGCAAATTTACTCTCCTTTAAATGGTGTTCTTTTAGATTTTCTAGTGTTGTGGGTAATTTTTAAGCTCCGAATGAAAAATTAATTTTTTTTAAGGTTTTAAAATAGCCGTCATTTTTTATTCCCCCCTACCTATACTTGGCAGACTCATCAGTTTTGACTATGAATTATACATAGATTTCATTAAAGTAATCAAAAATTGGGGTGAGATAACTGCCTTTTTGTCTTCCCGGCTCTTGTACTACCAGAGAACCTTAAGTCGTTTATGTACCTTAAAAACTTCCATATGTAGGTAAATTAAAGTAAAATACAAAACACCTAATTCCAAAAGGCACTATTTGTTAAAATAAATTGACGGGTATGAGACTTCACCAATTTAAGAAAAAATGAATGGTTACGATCCATTGTGTACTTTTTGGATTCAATGTATTATTATTAGATGTTTTTGTTTATATAAACAAATTAATGCTTTACCATTTAAATTTTAAAAAATCTAGTGACCAAGTAGACTATCACCAAAAGCACTAAATTTTATCTATTTATCGACGACTGTTCAACATGTAGGTCACACATAGGGCGTGGTTCTGCTTGTACCCTTGTCATTTTTTTTTTTTTAATTTCAACCATCTCAGATTTATGCTGGATTCTCTTCTCCTTAAGGAAAGTTATAAGAAGAAATCTCATTGTATTCTCTATTTAGGGGAGGATGGAAGAGGAGGCTGCCAAAGAAGAGAAG
>NW_027106983.1:1087991-1089289 GCF_000696795.3 Halyomorpha halys
ACAATCAACAACAACAACTTCCAATTACTACACTACTTTGAATAATTTCTAATCAAGAAGAGTTACTAAAAGCTAAGTGATCTAAATACTTTCAGAGGATTTCCCACTTTATATGTTCACTCGCCCTAAACTCTACAATTTTTAGAGTTTAGATTTCATTTTCAGAGGTTCATAACTGTGTCCATCAAATTTTAAGAATTCATTTCGGGTACCGTTTTTCACCGACGCAAGTAAACGAAAAAGTTTAACTGCTTTTGAGGATTTGCTCGTAAATGATTAGGAAAACTGCAAAGAACACAATCCTTCTAGAAACCAATTACCTATGAGAATCCGACATCATCATTTGAACTGTCGGGAAATTAAATTGGCTATCTTGAGAATGAAGTCTCAACCAAAAAAAAAAAAAAAACGCCTTACTTAATATGACTGATTCCAATTCAAGAAAAAATTAATGGGGATGTTCTATTTTTTGCTTATTGAGCTCAATATCTTATTATTTTATGTTTTGTTTATTGGAACAAATTAATGTTTGACCTTTCAGATAAAAAAAAACCGTCAACCAATGAAGGATTTCTGGCAGCAGATTACCATAAATTTTTACAGTGTATCGACGAATGTTCAATATGTAGGTCACACACCGGGCGTGTTTCTGTTTGTACACTTGTGAAAAAAAAAAAATTATCCATCTCAAAGTTAAACTTTGCAGCCTAGCGGATGAAGGCTCAACCAAAAACGTCTCACTTGTTATGACTGATTCGAAAGGGAAATCGAATCCTGAAACGATTTCGTTTCTCAGCGATTTTCGAAATTCCAGAATTAGGTGTGGTGGAGATGCATAGCAAATCAGATGCATTCATACCATTATGACCTAGCGAAAAAAAATTTGGACATTTCGTATTTCTGGATGAGAATCATGGTGACAAAAATACTCAAATCGATTTTTGAGTAGAGACAACCAAACGAAACTAGAGTGAATCTTCTTATATTGATGGGAACAATTGGAGTAAGTTTATTTTAATTCATTGACTATAGTACTCCATGAATAAGGATAATGAAATTAACGTTACTAAAGGATGGATGCAGCAAATGCCATTTTTCTCAAACATCCTAGAATACTGCGCGTAAACTACTTCGTGAAATTTGGTTATATTGGCACCACAGTACAAGAGCCCAAGAGAATACGTGATATTAAACATAACAGGTAACCTTAAAATACCAAAGGTAGTAAAAGGTAAGACACAACACGAATTACTTTTTCTTTTTTCACAGTAATGCACTTATTAATTCACTTTTATTTC
>NW_027106983.1:1089634-1091753 GCF_000696795.3 Halyomorpha halys
AATAAAATAAAAAACATAAATGACTAAATTAAAATACTGATTTTATTTTGACTAGTATTAGTGAATATACCGAAAAGAAAAAAGTTTGGATAGAGCTTTGCAACCGAAGCGGTGAGGAAAGTTGTGTGAGAGGACTGACCAGACGGTTTAGGCTTCGAAAATTTATTAAGTACTTTTAAAATAATAAGCCAAACTAATAATTGTTGTACTAATTAAAACAATTATATCTATTACATTATATAGGATTTACAGATAAAATAAAAGTATGAACAGAAAGGAAACCAATATTTTAGAAAATAAAAAAATAAATAATGCTGTTCCATTTAATTATTACATAATTCTTATGTTTCGTTAATTTAATGCAAGTAATATAATTTTCAATAAAAGAGAGATTCTGTAGTAAACTGGAATGGTTAAGGTTAGTTTCTCAAAGTGTGCCACGCGTCCCAGGCGTGAAAATACGCATTGGAATCTTTGGTTAAACTCTACAACTTTTAAAACGAGTTATAGTAGCAATTAACAAACACAAAGTAATGAAATTTATGACCTAACTTTTTTGTATATTTTATTATGAATGAATTTTATTTTTCGCTTATGGTATTGATAGTGTTGTAGATCAAATTTTCAATTTAAAAACGTAATAATAAAGAATATAGATAAAAAGTTAAACTAAAAATTAAATAAGACTTGGGCATAATAGTTTGTAGCAATTTTAGACAGTGTATTTCTAAGAACTCGACCTTTATAAATATATAAAATATAATTTCCTTCGAAAAGAGTTATTCAAGAGGTGAAAGTTTGGGAAACACTGGTTTAGATATTCTGAAAAATATTTCGGAATACTGAAATACGAATAAAAAGGGAAAAAAGGTTATTCAAATTAATTTATACACGAGATATAACCACCAACGCCGCGATGAGTACTTTTGAAAGACTATTTCTTAACGCCTTTTACTCCAACAGAAGAAATATTTTGCTGAATTGTCTGCTATAAATCCTCGCTAAACATACGATTTACTACAGCATTTATTTTTTCGAAAGAAAAGAAAAATTATGGGTCTATTTTCTTCACCCTCTGATATTCAATTCCATCTATCTCACGAGTTACTCGATAAAAGATTCCTTTATCGAGCAGCATTCAAACCGCTCACGTGAAGGGTGTTCTTTTGCCTGGGATCAATACACACACCTAGAAGATGGCTGGGATCCTTGGCCCTATCAGGGGGATGCTGAACATGTAACAGTCCCCTGTTAATAAGTAACTCATCTAATATATATTATATAGATATGTGATCTGTCACAGATAAATCAGACAAAGTGGAGGATAACTTATTGCATGTAACTGGCGTATTCTTTGTCAATTTTTCTTTATATAAGGAGTTTAACGAGTGTTGATCACTAAAACAGGGATCATACTACTGAACCCGAAGGAATGTATAAGTAGCCAAATGAGAAAAAATTACCTTAATTATTTTCAAGAACAGCCAACCTTGATTTTATCTGAGTTATTTTATATATAAGAGAATACACCCCCTCCTCTGTACTACACAGCAGATGTACATTGAAATTTATGGGGGTCAAAGGGCACCACGGAGCCCCCTTACAATCTTTCTTTTTTACTTTTATGTATTAGAGTCCTACCCTCACAGTCTTTTTTTTTCGTTTGTTCTACATCTTACGTATCTTTCTTATCTTAAATATTCGTAAAACTTTACGAAACAGTTCGTTCTAAACAAAATATTAGTTGGTGATTATCTCCTTTGGTCCAAATAACTTTGTAATATGAATTAGAATCTACATGGATCATAACCTCGAAAATATGAGCTATATTTTTATTAAATTAATTTGTATAGATATATTACAATTAGATTTTAAATTCATTAGTTACAAATAATTTTGACAATCCTGTCCAAGATCTAACTCAATTATTCAAACTGAATATTCTTTTACTCGTAAGCTCTTTTAGTAGGTTTCAAGATTTTAGTTAAGGCTGCGACCCCTCAATTAATCAAATTCCTAACCAATTAGTTAATTAAATCCCTTTCAGCAAAGAAATAATTCTTCTTAATAGAATTATTATTAGCAAAGATACTTATTTGTACTTTGTATCCATGTTTTT
>NW_027106983.1:1091803-1101157 GCF_000696795.3 Halyomorpha halys
TTGTTCGGTAGCTTCAATCCTGAAACTATTTATCTATATATCAGATACGAGTCTAAATACAAGGTTTAGTGTTAATTAAAGTATAATATTAATTATTATTAGGTTTTTAAGTAAAAATAATATTTTTTTTTACATCTATTTCTTTTTCAAAAACTTTCTAGAGAATACTGTTGCCCCTGGATACCGCTAAGGTACCTTTTTTTCAATTATTCCTAATAATATCTTATCATTTTTTACCTACAGCGGGTGTTGTCCAGAAAGTAACCAAACTATTGTAACCAGAAGGGAGTCCTGTTTTCATTCAGAGGGGCCGCCAAAAAATAAAAGTTAAACTCCCGGCCGGAAAGTTGGTGAGGTTGAATCAGTGACAGGCATGAGGTTGCAAAAGTGACACCTCAAACCCCTCAGCTATGAACACAACTACCTCCCTCCGTTTAGCTACCGATCTACGCCTACGACTGGTAGTGACACCATTGATCCCGATCTCAATTACGTTTACAAGTTTATGCACTATACTGTATGGCTTTTGTTGTAAGAACTTTTTATTTTATTATATAATACGCTTTTAAATATCTACAGTGGTTTTAAATGAGTTTAGAGCCAGTTGTAGAAGAGGAGTGTAATAGCTAAATTATCGTATTGGAAGTGTATATTAATTTTTGATTGTAAACAGACCTTTACATCTGTTTCCATTTCAGTAATTTGAAATACCTCCGTGTTTGTAGGTATTAATATCTATTACTAATATTTGTAAATGTCATTAAAGGGAACAGGGAAAGAGAGAGGGAGATAGAAGAGCGGGACGGGGCGGGGTTTTTAGTTAATTGTTTAATTGTATTTTACTAACGAAGCTCTATAATATCGTTTGTTCGAATCTGGATCATCAGGAATAAATGCATTGTGTCGACATGGTCCAGTTTTACAATTAAAAACTTTAAAATTTAGGTTTTACTAAATGGTTTGTATACATTGACAATTTATTATGAATTTTATACCTGATTATCTCGTTGGCAGAAATATAATATTGAGCGTAATATAAAAATAACTCAACATCATTGTTCTACTGAAACGTTCAAATTTTTCACCGAGTTCCAAAAATAATTGATAGATTTGTTTTATTGGTTACTAATCGGTATTTAGTTCGAATGAAAACGGTTAAATAAAAAATCTTAAAATTTTGAATTTAGTCGTCTGAATATTACATAAATATATGTATAAAAATAATAATTTTATTAAAAATTAAAAGTTATATCATTAATCCATACTGATATAGTACAAAGGGACCCACCATCCAGTTTTTAATATTTTAATAAGTAACAAAGTATTTGGATAGAATTCAGAGGGTTATGTTCGATTAGGAGCGACGGTCCTATCACTTTTGAAATATTAGCTTAAATCGGGAAGAGAAGGCTTTAAGGTAGTTAAATCGAGCAATATTTAAAAAGCGCCTGAAATTTAAAAACGGCTTGAAACCCTCCATTCCCGCCCTCTATGGTAGCCTTACTCATTTGACTTTTCAAACAGATAATTATAGCGAGTAGGTTTGTCGATGTACAACATGCCACAATCTCATAAGAGGTGATCATTACACAAAAAAAGTCAATCCTTCCCCACCGGACCCGCCCAGCTAAGACCCCCGGGGAGCGACGGCCCTATATCACTTTTGAAATATTAGCTTAAATCGGGAAGAGGAGACTTTAAGATAGTTAATTCGAGCAATATTTAAAAACCGCCTGAAATTGAAAAACAGCGTGAACAATGGACACCAGAAAAAAAAAAGTTGAAAAATTTCTAATTTTTAATTGCCTTTGAACATGGTATTTTAGAGTTTCAGACGGGGCTAAAAATGAAATGATTCGCTTATTCCTAAAAAGGAATTTTGTTTATCTGCTTTACTCGTAGTCCCATTATGTTTTTATCTTTTTTGTAAAGATATCGTTTAATATAATCAGAAAAAATGTATACTTCTTGAACCATACGTCGTAAATGTTTCATTTTGTTTATAACTTTTTTCTACCCGAAAAATCGAGAATTTCAGTAGTTTTAAACCTCGTCTTGGCGACAGGGGTTATTTGGAAAAAACACCACGTAAATCGGTCCAGTATTTCGAAAATTTATTGGATATATTATATTTATAGATAAAAAGCCACACGGAAGTAATTTTGTATTTAACATAATTATATAACTCACAAGCCAAATATAACAACTGAAATAGTTATTTCATATTTTTATAATTGATTTTTAGTTATGATAAAAATCAAATATATTAAAAACATATTTGATCATTAGCAGAAATCTTGAACAAGTTGGAGTTAAGTCTAGAGATACAATTCAGAAGAGTATGGCAGTTGCAATAAAAATGTGAGCTTAGTCATAACCTCAGTAGTTCTCTGAATTATGAGTTGTTTTTAAATATTTCATCTATTAATCTTGCAGGTATTAATCTATGTTAAAGGTATCGATTACTCAGAAATAAAAACATATGAAATGATTTTTTCTGAGTAACAAAAATTAAAAGAAGATAGTAGCATTATTTTATAAGCACTATCATAAATTTTACGGCAGGAACTGTCTGTGTCAAAATTTAAAAACTGATGCTATGGAATTTTTAGTGAATTTAAAAAAATACTACATTATAGGGGGTTAGTCCTATTCTGTTTACACCCAAAATTTATTAAATGGGTTCTTAATAATTATGTTTAGCTGTAAGAATATTTTGAAAACAGTTATATCATGGCCATAGTGGTTAAAACCGAAGAATGCGTAATGACTGCAGTGAGAATGCGTAGTTCGGAATGCGTCGGCAATGCGTTCCAGCTTCCTGAATTCTGTTACTATTAAAACTCGCTATTCGCAATAATCCTTTCTTTAACTTATATTTAAAAGGTCTAATTGAGACACTTTTTAAATTAAATTAAGATTTTGCCAAAATCCTATGAAAAAGAGAGATGTACTTTTTTCAATTACCTAATCCTAAATTAGCCCTCTCAAGTTATCACGAATATTCTCTTAGCAACTATCTATTATATAGCGTAATTAAACATTGAGAAGTCTGCCAGTTACAATAGAAAATAAACAATAATTTAAGTATAATATACAATTTAAATGAGGTTAAATAATTAAATAATCTAAAGCAAAAATAAGTACGAAGGATTATTAATTCAAGAAGGACGATACTAATCAGTACGTAAAATAATCGATTGGAAGGGTCACTCTATTTTTAGATTCTACTCGGACACCTTATGTTCTAGTTCTTTTTTTATGTAAATTTTCCTACTAATTAATCTTATATGAATGATGGAGATAAGACATAATGACAGTCTTTTCATCAGGGCTACAAAGCAATGGTGGAAACAGGATACACTTTAATACTTATAAGAAATATTATAATAATATTGTTATAATATCGTATTACCTCAAAGAGCTCAAATAGAAACTAGCTAGAAATATTAAATTTTAACAAAACTTTTCTTCACCATAAATGGTAATAAATTTAGTAATCAGTAAATTGAAGCAGATTAATGGATTGAAATAAAAACATTTTATAATAAAATTGATTATATCGTTAAATTACATTTCAAAAATTCTTGAAATGAGATGAAAAGAACAGAAGAAAGGACAAAAATTATATAGGTAGCCTAAAAAAATGAAAGGGACTGTCTAAACTTAATCTACCCGAGTTCCACAATTTAGTAAATTAATCCATATCTCTTAGCTGACGTGGAATTGCCTTTGCGTGTTTTGCGTTTATAAATTTAGTAAAGGAATAAGATCGACATAAAAAACTTAAGACTTGTTGAAAATTTGAGAGAAAGGCTGAATTTGGTTAAAAATAAGATTATTACTGTAAAATTATTGTAATATACTCAGACGAATATATCATGTGATGTTTTTATATATGAATTTGGTTCCTATACGTATCTTTTTATCGACAATTTTGATCCTAAACTTCCCTGTAACTTCTCCTACGAATATTACGGAAACCACATTCTAACATAATTGTCGATTACAAAAATGTTGTCTTTATTTTTATTTACCTATGTATGAAATATAATTAAAGGGGCAGTATTGAGAACCCGCGAAATTGCGAATTCGATTATATATACGTTATGAGGTCAGCTAAGTCCAAATAACTAAGTCCCGCAATAAAGACCTGTGAGTTTGAACATCCTAGCTTTAAAAAAGAAGTCATGACCTCTTTTCAGATCATAGCCCAGTCCTACTCCACATCCATTCAAACCCTATTCCTAGACCCTCTCCACCTTCACTAGTTACAGGACAGGTGAACTGGAAAAATTTTCGGACTGATCTTGAAAACGTACTTAAAAACTACGACTTAAAAATTCCACTAAAAACAAAAGAACAGATAGACTCTGCTATCGAAATACTTTCTAGATCGATAGGATCTACTATCAGAAACAATACTTCACCAATGAACATAAAAATTTTTCGGGAAAAATACTTACCTCGTCGCGTACAAGCCTTATTAACAGAAAAACGCCGGGCATGAGCGAGGTGACATATCTCTCGGACAAAACTCATTACAATACATGTTGAAGCAGATATTACAATTCTACTCCAAATGACCCTCCTAAAGCCTGTCATCCCTCAGAAATAATGAACATCATCTACCAATTACCTTCTAAAAAAGCTCATGGCCACGATCTTATCACAGCACACATTCTGAAACAGCTCCCTCATAAAGCCATCCTATTCCTCACCTATATCTATGATGGTACCCTCCGATCCACCTATTTCCCCGACTCTTGGAAAATGTCTATAATAAAGATGTTTCCCAAACCCTCCAAGCAACTTGCATTTCCATCTTCCTACCGACTCATTGAATCTCATCTTGTTATATGCTCTGGGGCTCTACCAAACCATCAAATTCCTCCCGCATCCAATCCTTACAATCCAAAATCCTACGTAAAATCCTTGATGCTCCTTATTACGTTACAAATAAACTCATCCACAAAGACCTTAACATCCCATTCGTTGCAGATATGCGTCTTTTCATTCCAAACTCCTTACCCATCCTAACCCATTAGTTCTTAATATCTGATCCTTAACAATCCCTGATAATCCTCCAAGGCATCTGAAAAGAAGATGGCCACGGGACCTTCTAATTTAAATTAATGCTTGAAGTACCACCAACGGGTGGTTCCTTCCCAAGATTTTCATGTGTAAATAAAACATTCCACAAACTTAGTTATTGTATTTATTATTTGTAAAGTTGTAAATTACATTAAATAAATAAATTAAAAAAAAAAAAAGTCAAACGAAACAAAAATTACATATTTAGAGCAGGTATATGCTTAGGATTGTTTTGGTAAAATCAACTGGCCGGAAGTGGCTCATTATAGAACTGATTTTTCACATTCTTTCAATTCTCTGAAAAATAGCTGTTGATTTAAATTATATTAGATATATAAGTTTATAATCATGAGTTCTTAAATATTATCTTGGTATTACCTTCACAGTTTATTCATTAGAAATAGTTTAAAAGGGCTTAAATGCCAAACCTTAAAAAAAAAATTCTTCTAAAATACAATATTTTTGTTAATATGAAGTAATCAACCATGTCTGATTTTTAGTTGTAATATAAAATGGAAAATAAAAAATATATAAGAATTCGATAATTAACTAATAGAGAAAACGGTTCAAACACAACCTACCAAAAGTAGAGGAATATGTCCGATCTCATTCCATACTACAAGGTGGTAAGTGAAAGTTTTGTGATGCGTCCGTCAAATGTTTGTTTGTGCCTTAGTTTATTTATTTATTTAATTCAGAAATAAAAAGGTTATAATTACTTGACAAGAATAAGAATCCTCTAATTTTTTAAACTTTTAATTAAATGTGCAATATGAATAATTATTAAGTAAAAATAAAAAAAAAAATTATTAATCAGCGTTGAAAACTCCCTCGTGGAGGGAATTCAAAACAAATTATGAATCTAGGACGCTTCAGAGGGTTTGGGCACCAATCCAATTAAGATTTACTTAATAATTGGCCTTAAAGTCATTTGCTGTTTTTAATGGCCTAAACATTACAGTGTAAATAATGAATTGATTGAATATTTGATCCTAAAGCTGTTGAGAATAAATATTTTCAAGCTACAATGAGTTACAAATGAATCTATGCTCCATCGTCAGATTTATCTTATGGAAAAATATTTAAAAAATAATTCGAAAATCAAATATTGTGGTATATGATATCTGAAAACTATCTTTCAGCACGTCATATAAAATAAACGTAAAAGATATCTGAGAAATTACAAAGACAGTTTAACATTATGTGACATAGAAATGACAAAGATAGTTCAGATTCCGAGTGAGTGGTTCTTATTATCAAAAATAATTTAACTTTATCGAAAATATTATTACTGTTATAAGTAATATTGCGCACACCTGATATTTTAGTCAACCAGTAAAACTTGCTTTCAGTTCGCATCACATCACAGTATAACCACATAATTATCACGAAAAACAGCAACCACTAGTTATTTACAGATATTCATTTCTATCACTTAATTTTAACTATTATTATCTGCTATGTTATGATTAATATTATATTTGATAGAATATTACTATCATTCTATAATATCTATTACTTATTACAACATTTTGAACTGGAATCACTAAATAAATGATTCTTGACTGCCATTTCTTTATTATCGTTGTTTATCAGTGGTTTTCTAGAAGGAGTTAACCAACTTAGGAAATAATTGAAATTTTAAATGTTAAATGATTTATAAATTGTATTCGCATTGTAACACAAATTACGTTTGGGAAAGGGGATTAGGACTGTAAAAGAGTGGTTGGCGTAAAGAATTGGACAAATTAGGTTGAGACGGAGAGACCATTTGCTACCTATTGCCTCAGTAATATCCCTAAGTAATGCTATTTTTCCTTTAAATTCAAATGGGACTTCATCGTATAACAATATCTTTCTGAGGCCATAACTCTTATTTACTTTCTCCTATTTACTTCTAAACTGGAGTAGTTTAAGAAATTGAATGTTAGAGAAAATTAATATTATAACAACCATTAATTCATATCGAAATACATGAATAGTTCATATTTGTGTCTACTTTTTAGCCAAACCTTTTAAATAAATACAGCATATATCTACTTGAGTAATGTATATATATTTATAAAACTTATGCTTCTTCGGGTTATCAACTTAAAAAAAACTAAAAGTGTGAAGAAAAATAACATTCACGAAACTCACGAATTCTACTGAAAGACTGTTTCATTTTTCCTTTTAATTCTCTGTATATACTTTACAGGGTTGTTTATATAAAGAGTTACACCTTAAGATATATAACATGACTCTCTGAATATAACGTATATATATAAATATATCTGTACCTGCTAGGGGGTAAAATATTTGTACTGTTACTAGGCCAACAAATTTTCTCCCAATAAAGGGTACCCACTTCATCAGGCTAGGTGGACCCCGGAGGGCTCCCAAGCTCACTGTGTTGAGTCATGGCTATAGTAACTGAAAAATAATTACCTGTCACAGTCGGATTCGAACGCGGGTAGTTGGATGTGCATTGCCACGGAACCATACCGCATTTTTATATATGTTACATATATATACATTTGTTTTGTTGGGTCTTGAGGATCAGTGGTTAATTACCTTGTAATAATACATCTTTTGGCGACGATTCGCGACGAAGCGGCGTGCGTGATAGCCCTAATACCGCCTGTGACGAAGCAGAAGAAGCAGGCACTGTGGACGACGATCTCACGTTTCCAGAGAAGAAGAGCGGAAAATTACCATCGACCAGTGGCAGCAGCGCTGGGAGGCTACGGATTTCAGAAGGTGGACTCGCAGGTTAGTACCCGATGTGGGCTTGGCCGCCAGCGTGGTGAAGTGGATTTATACGTAAGCCAATGTGTTGACCGTCCATGGATGCCTTAGAGCCTGCCAGTACCAATTCAAACTGGACAACACCGCAGAATGCCCTGGATGTCAGACTGTCGAGGAAACAGCGGAGCACGTGTTTTTAACTTGCATTCGCTTTGCGGCAGAAAGAAGCGAATTGGAGAGAGTGTGTAGAGGTGGCATCACACCAGAAAACCTGGTGAGCTATATGCTACGCTCAGACCAGCATTGGAACGCAGTGAAGAGATTTGCATGGAAGCGTGAAAAACATGTGAAGAAAATGTGGTGCCACTCAGCCATTTCCCTCCATGAAATAATGCGGCGGCGGTCCCGTGGAGAGGAATGAACAGGTGTAGGGTAATGGTTTTGGTGGGGAAAAATCCTACACACGGATAGGTACGGGCTTATCCGTGTCTTTTGGAGATTTCCACCGACCCTCGTAAAGAAAAACACACAATCATAAATATATCTGTTCCACTATAAACCATGAAGGGTCAGGGGTGAAGTACTTTGTAAAGAAGTACTGTTACTAGACTAAAGATAATGCAATTAGTTGATTTGGTCAGTATCATTCTCGAGCGTCAGATTTTTCCCCAAGTAATGGTACCTACATTATGAGGCTGGGTGTAGACTCACCGCTACAATAACAGAATAAGTAATACATACGTGTGTGTGTGGGGGGGGGGAGGGAGAGAGAGACTCAGATAAAATGAAAATCAGTATTTAAAGATGATGAAACAATGAAAACACAAAACAAGAATATAAAACCATGAAAAGGGGCAAGACAAGAAGGAAGTTTTATTACTAACAGGGAGAAGTTTAATTTGTTCAATAAAATGAAAGAGCCAAGGCAGAAGAGTAATTGGAATGGCACAGCTTTTCAAATCCGATCGGGAATAGTTATTCTAACCATTGACATAGTTTATTTTTTTAACTTGTGTATAAATAAATTAATTTTAAAAAATTTAAACATTTCATATGAAGATTTGTATTTTGACACATAATTCTATTTTAAATTATTGAGTCAGGTAGTTAAAGAAGCTTCTTATTTCATATTTTAAAAACTGTTCCTTTCGATTGGGAAACGAACCACTGCTACTTTCGTGAGCACGGACACTAATTGTTAGAAACGTGTGATAATATAATAGAAGATGTAGCATACATGCATAAAGTTATTGATTAATGTGTTTATTATTTATGTGTCTTCGAGGACATTCCCCATACAATGGCAATGTCCTCAATTCAACACAATATCATATATAGACCATCATCAATAGTTCGATTTTCAAGGTGGGAAATCACTCAATGATTCAGAGTTCAAAATATTTTGAGGTTTGATGTTAGGGATTTCGTGTGTTCTTATTTGACAATCTGAGGCTAAATAAAACATAAAATGAAGCTGGCATTTGAGAACATAATGAAATAATGCTGTTTTATAAAACGGTTACATTTTCCAAA
>NW_027106983.1:1102007-1102380 GCF_000696795.3 Halyomorpha halys
TGGGAATTACAGAGATGTTAGCAAATAGAACAGCAGTAAAACATTACAATATAATTAATTCATAATGTCTATTAAGAAGACATATTTTTCAAGATACGGTTCATAGAAACCGTATAAGTAGGAATCAACACGGAAACAACTTATAGAATTATCTGACAACAATTTAAAAAATCCTCGCTGACAGCCTCAGCAAGACCCTTTTGTATCTATGCCAGGCTGGATTAAATATTAGCGAAATATATACAATAATGATATTTTTTTTATTATTCTTTGATCAAAGTAAAAAGTGTATCTATTATATAATTAAAAAAAAAAGAAATTAACGTTGGTGTAACGCAATGAAATTATATTTTTATGAAAAATTATATGTACT